>NW_026859340.1:0-23031 GCF_026571515.1 Ruditapes philippinarum
AGGGGGCGTAAAAAATTTTACTTTTATAGCACATTAAATTTTTAGTTTTTAAAACATACAATTTTTGTTTGTATTTAAAACTTGAAAATATAGTTTCTCCGGTTCGCCATGTTTTAAAGGTTGAACAATTTCTATATTTTGTGCTGCCGTTTGGACAATACTATCTTCATGATCTTTATGATAATAAGTCTTTATGATATCAAAGACAACCTATATACTTAACTTGCCCATCTTTTTTTGAATGTCAAAAAAAATTCCCATTTCATATAAAAAAGCATTGTCTCAAACCCCAGTGTCATTTGAAAAAGCATTACCCGTATTCCCCCATCCCCGTTTTTAACTAACCACAAAAACAAATTTTTTCAAGGGTGTAGAAAAAACATTTAAAACATGATTTTTTTAACCTTGAAAATAATTTGAAAATTTTTGTATTTATTTTTTACCCCCTTTTTGAAAACAAAAACAAGCACCCACATATTTTCTCATTTATTTGAAATGAGTGCCGGTAAAATTGCACATAATCATCCGCATTGTCTGATATTGTTTATAATCATTTAATAAACTGAGACATCAATTTAGTTTTGTGATAAGTGTTACAATATTTAATTGTTTTATTCGTTGTCATTTTTACTCCAATATAAACTAATTTCCATATCAGTAGAGTTGCTGTTGCATTTTTATCAGAGTGAAAGAAGAAAAATCGTAACAATTATCTATTGATCAGACAAATGGGATTTGCAATTAAATTGACAAAAGCCGCTATTTTTTACGAATAAACATCTGTTGCATTGTATTTTTACTGTAGGATTTGCTTTTTCTAATTTTGTGTGTCAGTACTTAAAAAAGAGAGAAACAAAGAATCCCTAAAGAAAGCCCAAAAAGACAAAATTGAAAATGTTGCAGGCTCGGTTTGTTTAAGCCTTTCACAATGATGCAATTGTCCGACGATTGACAATTATATTTTTACTATGTTTTAGTTTTTTACCATTATTTTAACATCCTTGGTTAGTTAAATAAACTGTAACCTCTATAAATGATCACCTGAATTAAGCAGACAATTGCCTTAACAAGCCAATACAGATTATCGATAATCGAAATTTACCATTAGTATAGAAAATACTTGACCATTAATAAAGAAAATACTCATACACCTGTGTCAAGCAACCAGTTGTAATAGTTTACTTTTCAGAAGGAACACTGACTGCATAATGTAGGTAAGAAAGTAAATAATAATGCTGCCCCTCAAATATGAAAATTGCAGAAAGATTGGAACAGTAACAACTTTTTATTCTATTGAAAGAAAGAGACAATCGTTCCTAACGTTTTGAAAGCACCGGAAATGTCATTATGTGTTATTTTGATTGACGTATACTTATGTAACCTGTATATCGTTTTATTATTTCATTTTATTATTTTGGAAATCAGTTATTTGTAATTATTTTGTAATTCCTTTGTATTTTGTTTGTAGGCTTTTTT
This sequence comes from Ruditapes philippinarum, assembly GCF_026571515.1. Classification (NCBI taxonomy): domain Eukaryota; kingdom Metazoa; phylum Mollusca; class Bivalvia; order Venerida; family Veneridae; genus Ruditapes; species Ruditapes philippinarum. Next base: position 1,477 of record NW_026859340.1, read on the forward strand.
TTTGTATGTCCAACAATAAAAAAAGATAAAATAAAAGCAAGTCTTCAATCATTTATCTCCGGTTACGCTTATGAAAGAGACCGCAAACCAATTTCTTTTTAGATGTTAGATGTTTTAGATGTTTAGTAATCCGCTAACATTTCATTCTTTCTGGAAAAAAGATGCACTGAATGATTATTGATACGTGAAAAAGCTTATGCCCGATCAAAGTTTTAGTTTTAAATTAAAGAAAAACAGAGAATTTGAAGATATGTTATTTTGATTGACACATAGTAAATGGAAAACTTTGTTTTGAGAGGTTAAGAAATCGGCCTACCTGTCTTGCTTACTGGGAGATTCGAAAGAAAGAAAGAAATAATAAAAAAAAATACTAATGGATAAATACAAGGCAAACATTGTATTTGTCTTGTAAACATATCACTGATTATTTTGAAAGCTGGAAATCAATATTAAATGTGAACGATTTATCATATAATAATGTTTACAATTTGGTAACAACTTCTTAAATTTAGAATAAAATATTGCCAGATGAGTCCAATACTGATTAAAAAAATATGAAATGGAGTTTTAAAACTGTGTTCTTCTAAAACATTCAAGAGCTGGCGTTTCACACGCGACATTAAGTGTGTTTTATCTAGTTCCACCTATCCCCCCTCCAACTGAAATAGTGAAAAACAGAATCCCTAAAGAAAGCCCAACACGGCAAAATTGTGAAATGTTGCAGGCTCGGTTTGATTGAGTCCGCCCATGGACGGCACCGGAAATCGCAAGCAACCGTCCACGCCCCTCAGCACCGGCCCAAGCAGAACCCAACACTCAAACACAAAAATAGTGATACTCCGAATCCAGAAACATCCGCAGATGTGTTCATACGACGGTCATCATGGAACCCTCGATGTAACACGGTAGTGTCATTCCATGTAAAGCGGCGTATGGTCCCCAAGTAAAAGAATGCTTGTGCCCTAAACGAGAAAACAATGGGAAGAACTGAATAAAATGGAATCTTGAAAGGGGATCTGAGGTTATGAAGCCTGCATATCACAGACAAGACGTCAAATTTAAAAAGCAGGCAACATATCTTAAGGGTGATTATACAGAATTCAAGTAGGAATACTGGAACCACCCAACTTTAAAAAGGCCAAATACAAGAAACTAAAAATACCATCTAATATGTAAACACAACAATAATGTCGTGCCGAACGATCTTCAAGGATCAAAATTTAATCACTGATTAAATGTACGGGGAAACTTTTTACAGCCATACGGCACAAATACATGTAACACGGATGTGACAATGAAATAGTGAAATACAGAATCCCTAAAGAAAGCCCAACATGGCAAAATTGTAAAATGTTGCAGGCTCGGTTTGATTGAGCCCGCCCATGGACGGCACCGGAAAGTGTCCGTTTGCGTACTGTTTGAGACGCTATACTTCACTACACAACACTACACTACACTGTACTGTACTGCACCGCACTGTTTTGTACTGCACTGCACACACTGTACTGCACTGCACTAATCTTATATAAGTCTGCTATGCTCTATTCTATTTTCTATAGAAATTGTGTTCACTTATGACTATGCATTAAATATGAGCTTTAAGATTTTAGTCATTTCTCAGATTCAAGAGATTACGCTAAGAAACAAAATCGACAACTCCAAATTGTTTTTATTTAATATTTTACTTTGCTTAAAGTGTTTCTGTTTTTGTGTCTCATCAATCCCACGAAACAGTTTTCGTTTGTCTACATGTCTCTAAAAAGCTGTAGAGATTGTCTTGAAACAAGTGTCTACGATATTTACCCACGGCTGGGTCACAAACTAAAAAGGAGCCTAACACATTCATCACTGCAAATTGAAACTTCTCATTTGTGATAGGTCAGCAAAATTATTGTTTTTATCAATCACGTCTTTTAATAAAAAGCAGTTAATTATTCTGCACTAGATATCTTGCATGGAGTTTTTGGTGACGTGAATCTGAATATATTTTATTACTTTCAGGATATTAGATATTGATTTGTTAATTGCTGCTGATAACAGATATTATTTATGATCACGCTATGCAGCTTATGTTATATTCTTAAAGAATACTGCCTTGTAAATTATATGTTTGATTTTGTAAAATCATAAAGCGGAGAAATATCTAGCTGATAATCAAATACTCATAGGAATAAGATTTTTTACGAAACATTCACTTTAAAAAGAAGTTATATACACTATGATAAATTTGTGTTTGTTGATGTAAATATTATCATATAATCTCTTAGCATACTCTTATATCCAACTGTGATGCCCAAATTCCATATGGTCATTTCCACCAAATTATAATATATCATATGTTTTCAATCTGATTGTGTTTCATTTGTAGGAGTAACAAAGTCCTACGTGGGACTATTAAAGTCCAACATAGGAGTAATAAACTACTAATTTGACTTTTTTATCTTCTACGTAGGAGTTATCATTTTTATAGAACATGTTAAATTGGCACCAGGACTCTTCCGTATATATGTGTTTAGACCTAATGTATACAAAATGTTGACCCTGTAAATCTATGATTGTAAGTATGTTGAATGTCTGTATTTCACATTTTATGTTTTCAAGCACAAGTTTTTGAATAAGAATTTAAATGCTTTGTCATTTTATTGTGAGTATTAATTAGCCGTAATCTGCTTAACGAACACAGCTGTAAACAACCACTTCCAAATGCAAATTCTATTTACAACTGATAGACTGAAATGTACTGTTTAGTCGTATTTATTTCAACATGCATACATTCGTGATTCCCAATATTTGAACAGTTATTAGGATGGTGAAATACTGGCTTGTTTTGCAATGTTTTCATTTATACCATATACACCCAAAGTTCGTTGTTCAAAAATGTAGATTGACTATAAGCTGTCATTATTGATAAATATTTTTTAAATTGATTTGGAATTTGACCTTGCTAGGTTAGAGAAAAAGGTCTTGTGTTGAAATACTTTTATTCAAGCCAAATACACCCATTTAGCTGATTAAAAATGTGGACTTAATGAAAAGCTGATATTAATTTATTCGATTTATATTTTTTCCATATTGAAAAACGAACGAACGAATATTAAAAGCGTTTTCTCTTTTCTCACGTCTCATTTAAGAAAGTTTTCAAGGACATGTACTTCATAAATTTGTGACGTGAAAAATCCACATGAATTAATGAAATGCCCTTCACTATCGCAAAACATGGACAGTAAATAGTACCTTTATTCAAGCTGCATATTCTATCTAGAGTAATGGCAAAACTACCAAATCATTTTCTTGGAAATATGTTTGCCACATCTCTGTACTTTTATGCTTAAAGCATTGTTTCTGGTCTCATTATAATGTAAGCCATTATATTCTGCTAGAAGCCATAAAATTAGAAAACAGAAATAGACAATAATTGGCTTAACACCAAAGTAATAAGACTTGTATGAGTGTGCAAGTCTCCATAATTATATTAAGTTTAAACAACATAGAACTCGTTCGAACAAAAGTGGTGTGCAATTAACCTACAAAATATTCATTGGCTTTACATTATCAAATATGAAACATAAAATAGCGCGTTTATATTATGCACATATTTTCTTTCAAAACCTTTTTTCATTTCATTGCATTGCGACATAATAAACTGAAATTATCACGATAACACTTTAGTATCACATAACCAGAACCTAACTTATCATCATTTTTATCATAGTTTTAGGTTATATGAGAAACTTTTAAACAACTATGTGATATCTTTATAGCCTTTTAAAAGGGATTAGAATAATTTGTGGAAAGTGTTTATTAAAGGCAACTTACAATTTAGTTATTCTTTCTCATTTTAAATTGTCTATATTATATTTCTATTTTTCAAAGAATTTTATCAAGTCATTAGTACGGCGATAATAAACATATATGTAGTCATTTGTAAATTCAAAGTTAAAAATGAACATCTTTTTTAAAAAGCGCTTTGAGAAAGGCCAGGATAGCCTGACATAGATGTATCATTTTAGCACGTTTTTTTAAAAGCTTTTAAGTCATCCCTGTTTTTTAAATTCTTATTCCCAAACAGAAAATTCGTATAGATTTTGTTTGTGAAATTCATCTCACAATAACCAACAATAACATGTTAAAAGACACTACAAGTCATGCCAGTTTAACAACTTTTCCTATTTTTGTGAATCAAATATCTCAAATTGGAGGTTAATAACAATATTCACGTGCAGATGTCGTAATAATGGAATAAAGCTCTATAATTTATTCATTACATCAAAAAATTAGCAAGATTCAGAATAACACGTGGTCATAAAAAGGAAGGGGACGAGGAGAAGGTTATAAAATTGTCCTTTTTATTTCTTTTAAATTCATCACAATTGCATTTTTATTCCCATATACATGTCTCGTTCAAAGTCACAATTTTAAGGAATATCATGTAAACGAAGTTATCTCTATAATCAAAATGTGATCCATTACAAGACTGAATTTCTCATGGAATTCCTTTATTCGAGCAAGAGTTATTGTTGATGATCTAAATTCTTTTACATTCCTTTTCACTTTCTTATTCGAACACTGAATAGCTGTGTTCCCGTTTGGCTTTTAATTTGTAAACAACTAACAAGTAAAATTGCAAAAAAATTCCGACCTAAAATATAGAAATTTTCGTTAATCGGTTGTAAATTAAATTCGGAAGAAGATCCTGACCGTTATAACACAAGAATTAAAATTTCGAGTTTAGACAAAAAATACATGAAAACGGCTGACACGTACTTTTCTTAAACAACCGAATCATTGTTATAAATAATTCTTTAGGAAAATGTATTTAACACGTTCAAGAATTTCATAAATTGACTATTAAAGTAGTCAGCATATGAACCTTGTCTTAGCAAATGAAATGCAATCGCCCTGAAAATGAAATTCATGAGTGCCTTTACGATAAAATCGTATTTAAGTTAAAATGTCCTTTTTCATAACAGTGAAATTATGAAATATGTCCTGGTTATCATTTTTGTTCCAAGCTTTTAACGTTATTGTTGTAGATTTATTTGTCCGATGATATTAAACTTGTCATATCTAGGTTTAATGTGACATTGTTCATTTTGAAATGACACCGATTATGTAATTGTCAAGAGCCATTTTAATGATAATAATAAAAACTGCGTCGATTGAAGTGGGATTTGTTTACTGTCATTACGTTTTTAATTTCTAGGATCATAGGCACATCAGCACATCATTGTTTAAAAATACCCCACACGTATGTGATTGTATGTTTAATAATAACAATTACATAATTCTAGTAGATACTAAATGATCATTTACAATATAATAAATAAACATGTACGCACAAGACTTTTGCTGATAGTTCTTTGATCATATTGCTAAGTACATCAAATGAGCGCTTAAATATCAATCAACTTATAAAAACTGCACTAAAACTCAAACAATTCCCATCTATTTACATTCTATTTTGATGTATATGTTGTAAATTATATTCTTCTGATAAATCTTTCAACAACAAAATATACTTCAATGCGCCATAAACTTATTATCTTACTTTGTTTAATAATTTTCTTATTTTGTTAGTAAATATTACAATCGCACACAGTCACTGTGATATTTCATGTGCAATATTGAGTTATTCTGTCCCTTGATCTTCAGTATAATACTATAAACACCATTCTACAAATAGCATTCTTATAAGTTTGTTCTCGGTAATTAAATAGATTATGGAGAATTGTGGAAATCCTCATTTTTATTATTATGACTTGGACTGATTAATATATCAATTCTTCTATATGATACATTATTCAAATTTGGTAAACAGAGTCTTTAATGAATGTATCGCATAAAAAAGTGTTAAACTCACTTACAAATATGTTAAATTCGGATATATATATTAGTTAATATGAAAACATTATTTCAACAAGTGATACATATCTATTTCTAGGTCAATGCAGGCAAGTCCAATGGTGATAAAATTGCTCTTAAAACTTTATACCTCCCTATAGAAATACTTAAATGCCTAGACATAATAACTTATCATTACTGAAGCTTCTTGGGCAGAAAATATGTGACACTTAAATAGCTTATGATAACGGCTAACATTCATTTATGGTTCAATATTTGGGAAAACAATTCGTGCCATGGCAATGTCCTACAAAGAAGAAAAATATAACTTTTTCCCAAATAAGGATTTCAGCATTTATAAAATATTTGAAGTTTCTTTCTTTTCTTTTCTTTTTTCCTGAAAATGTTATTAATAGTATGGCTAAGATATTAACTGATAACAAAAAGGATACTGACTAGCATATTTTTAATCAGCTATATGTAACTGTAGCATAAAAAACCCTGTATATTGTTGATTAAGCTTAAACCTGAAATAATGGACATAATTTAAATGGATTTGGGATAACAATTCACCGTATGACAAGTATCTTTAGCTTTTGTGTTCCCTTTTTCTCGGTGTTATATTTAATTGATGTTTTTTGTCTTATGCACATATTTATTTTCACCTGAAATTAACAATTTTATCCAAAACTCCTTTGTTATGTCTGTCGATAAACCAAATATTTTGCTACAATAATTAGAAATAGGTAGCATTAAATTGTCGGACTTTTGGTTATATTTAATACTAAAAAAATGTTTGTTCAAAACAAAATAACTCTTGCTGTATACAAACTCACATAAGACGATACAATTGCTTGATACATTTTCCAAAGAACTGGATAGAATTAGTGCATGCATATTTATCTTATCCGTATATTTCTAGTATTGTTTATGTCTAGGTCACAAATTAAACGGCCGCCGCCCGATTTAACGATTTTTACAACATCGGCGGCTTTGACAATTTCGCGAACGTCGGGCGATTTTAAATCTTTCAAAGACCGGGCGGTCGTCGCCCAACCGCGCCTGTGTGCGGTTTATAAAACGATCGGACGTTCACCGTATGGGTGCCCGGCGCTAAAGGCTTTGCATTTTATGATATTATTTTAAAAAATCAGTCAGTGGTCAATATGCAAGCAAAGGAGGCAAGATGAAAGCCAAGCAAATAATGCAACAATTGCAGTTTGCCTTTTCATTAATAATAATCCACGTAGACTTTCTGGCTCGACCATAAAGATCATGTAAAATCCAAAGGAATTCACAGATACATTTTAGCAGCTACAAAAAACTCAAGCCGCAATTACAAAAAACTTAAGCCGCACGATCGTCGTACGACAAAAGGATTACCGCCAGGTGCCTGTTCATTTATAAATCGTCCGGGTATCGGACGATACTCGTTCGTCCACTTGTGTCTATTCGTGAACCAGGCGCGTGCCTTTAAAATCGGACGGTGTTGTTGTATCAAAAACAATCGTCCCATCAAAATACATTTTCCAGGCGCCGCCCGGCGACCGCGCGATCCCCGCCAGGACTGGTGACATTTTTACTTCACTGATTCCAAACATTATCGTGCGGACCCCCTTAGCTTTTAAGTATTACTCAATTGTCACAGTGGCTGGAAGGATCTGGCCGACCTTTTGGAGATATAGACGCCGCCCAGCGGTCATTTGTCATTTGTGACTGAGGCATAATAATTAAATAGATTATGTAAACCTCAATTCTATCTAAATATTACACTATTGTCCTTTGTTTGGAAAGACAAATATTTTAAATAGCTAGAGTTATTATCGATTTTTTTTATCTTTGACATGACGACCGGGCACCAGGGCTACAGATAACGTGCGTATTTGCGTAATTACTCAATTAAAATGTTAAAAAACGCAATAGAAATAATAACTAAGCGTAAGAAAAAGTAATTTAACACCATTTATTATGCAGCCAAGTCTGAAATTCCATCAAATGCAATAAATTCTCTGCTAGAATTACAGACAAAAAATGGCCTTAACATGAAACATACTGATCTGAACTGGGACTCAATCACAGACATTCAAAACTCCATTGCTCATGTACTTCGTGAAGAACTGGTGAATGATATCAAATCATCTGGTGTCTTTGCAATTATGTTGGATGAAAGTACGGATGTGACAGTAGATAAGAGATTAAGTATCTGTGTTAGGTATGTCAAAGCAGAAGAACCATATATTAAAATGCTGGGGAATGTTCATCTTGAAAATGGCACTGCTCATACAATTATGAACTGTGTAGCTCAGGAATTTGAAAAGTTTGGTATAGATCTTGCCAACTGTACATCGCTGGCTACAGATGGGGCAGCAGTAATGATGGGCAAACACACTGGAGTTGGGAAGCAGATGGTCAGCAAGTACTCTCCATTCTGTATCCAGACACACTGTATGGCTCACAGAATCAATTTGGCATGTACAGATTCCATCAAGAAAAATGACTTCATGATTAAATTCAGAGAGAAATTTAATTCATTGTACTTTTTTATCAGTGGGTCAAGTATAAGAACATTGACACTTAAGAAAATTCAAACTTTGCTTGAGGAACCTAATATAACAATCAAAGAGCCTTATTCTATTCGATGGCTTGGCTTAAGAGATGCTGTTCTTGCTGTGTACCAATCATATGGTTCTGTATTTCCTTGTCGATCTTGTTCATCATATTTGACAACACTCTCAAAAGTTGCTGGAGAGAAAAATGCTGTTGCCAAAGGACTCCTGAAATACTTCAGTTCATATAAGGTTGCTCTTGCCACTGCCTTCATCCTTGATGTCCATAATGAATTGGCAGTACTTAGTTCTGAACTACAGAAAAAAGCTGTGCTTTTTAGTGAAATAAAGCCACTGATGGATGCAACAATTTCTAAGCTGTCATCATTGCAGACAGTAGATGGAGAGTGTTTAGCCTCAATGAAGTCTGAGATACAGAAAACTGATGACGGAGTTTAATTTTCAGGAGAGAAACTAACTTTTCATGTAAACATGGACAGTGAGTTTGAAAACATCAGGGCTGACTATATCAAAAGGCCTAAGAAGAACATTAGTGACAGGTTTCAGAAAGAAGACAGCGCTTTATTTGATGACTTCAGTAAAGTTTTTGAACCTGCTCTATTTAATTCTTTACCAGAAGAAGAATGTAAGGAAGCTGTTGAGTCATTGTCTACATTCTATGGATATGAAAAGTCAGTCAAGATTATAGAAGGTAACTTAATTGAAGGAACCCAAGAGATAATTAGAAAAGTAGATCCTTTAATTGACCCTAAACAAATCCAGGATGAGTGGCCAAGGTACCAGGGAATGGTAAAAGGGAGTTATTCAGATATCAGGACTGACAAACTTTGTCAGAGAGTGATTCTTTTACATGGTAACATGATGCCAAATATGGCAAAATTAGCAGCTATAGCATTGTGCCTTCAGCCAACAAGTGTGGAGTGTGAAAGATCATTTAGCACACAGAATAGGTTAAAATGTAAGTTAAGGGCTTCACTTGGGTCAAAAAAGTTAAACACTCTCATGATAATAAGTATGCTGGGCCCAAGTCTTAAGATGTTTGATGCCACATCATCTATAGTTTACTGGCTAAGGCAAAAAAGGAGAAGGAAATCAAGACTGTTTGCTGAAAGAAAGCCTAGGGCAGCTAAAAAACAAAAAGTTTGTTAATTCTGAGGAAAAAAAATATTCAGTGCTGAAAGACATCAGCTGAACTCTTCTTTTTTTGGACATATTTTGAATGATCAGGCAGATCAAACTGCTTTATACTGTTCAACACTGTTCAAATTATATCAGGCAGATGAACTTTTAGAGCTTGGAAATCTTCAGGCCAATAAACAATAAAGCATAGTAGTAAGTAGCTTTTTTATTATCATTTTATTAACATACAAAACCTTCAACAATCTACAATGAAGTTCAGAAATGCTGGGTAAAATAAATGAGCTCGTGCTTTATAACCCAAATTGGTTAGAGAGGGTAGGGTAAAAAATACAGAAATAACTCTAAGAAAATAGAAAAAAAACCAATAGATCACAAAACAAGGGGTAATTACCCAATATATACAAAATGTTATCTGTAGCCCTGCCGGGCACAAAGTAATACCGGCAAGACAATGCGTAATAAGAACACTCGTGTGAAAATGTGGTAAAGTTTTTTAAACTCTTCATGTTTTGAAAGACGTGTTATAGTAATAAAGTGGAATAATTTAAATAATCATATTTCGATTAAATATTTTAGGGAAGAAAAATGGAAAAAGACACCAAAACCTATTCAAAGTCAACAATTAAGACAATTGATTTAATTCATTATATGATCACATTTAGCAGGCAATAGTGCCATCGTTTATTGCTGAAATTTTTTTCAAACGCTGAAATCTTTAAAATAGAAGGTGATGATAAACAGTCGTGGTTACAATTAAGCTAGATGTTATATATAATTTGAATACTAATTACTATTTATTAAGTCGTATCAGTGCGGTAAATGGTTTATTTTCAAATGTTTTATAGTATGTTTACATTCAATGACGAATTGACTTCCTGTTAAAGTTTGTTTAAAAATATGATCGATAGACTGCATATTACTTTTGATGTTTTATTCCTTTTTTATTCAATTTCATTTAATCTTACAAAAATTCATTAAAGGAGCACGCCTCCAGATTCACGCTAAATTTCATGAAAAATTTGAAAATGTATTTGAATGTGTAATATTGTGAAGTAACCTAAAGGAAGCAAGTTACTCTTTATTAATGGCACTTGCAAACCACGTAAATAACCAAAAAGTGGTCAAAATATGCATAAATAGCCTCTGATGCGTTAGTAACGCAGTAGGAATATAGATGTAAATTATGAAAAATCAGTCATTAATCGCACAAGAATATGTAAAATATTTCTTAAATCTTGAAACTTTTACTTTTCCTTATATCTTGGTACATTTTTCTCAAGTTTTATTTGATTGAAATATTTTGTCTCATCTGGAGGCATGTAGCTTTAACATGACTGTTTTCAGTGTTTAGTTTGCCGACTGATATAATCAATTTTCTGTTGATCATAATCATGAACATACAATTTACTTGCGCTCGTACTGTAATGTAAATCTCCAAATAACAGCGGCATTTTGTAGGAAATTGATCATTCTTCTGAGTACATTAATAAATAAATGAAATTATAAGTACATTATAATATCGAATTGTACATGAACTAGTGTACGGTGGCACAGAGGTGACATTTTATTTATCTCGTGCGCAAGAGATACTTTGTCGTGGCCAAAAGTTACTAAGTCGTACGCACGAGATACTTAAGTGGTGCGCACGATTGACTATGTCGTGACTACGAATTTCTGAGTCGTGCGGAAGAGATAAATATGTGGTGCGCACGAGATAATATGTTATGATCATGAGTTACTTAGTCGTGACCACAAGTTACTATGTCGTGCGCACGAGATACTATGTCGTGGCCACGAGTTACTAAGTCGTGCGCATGAGATGATTAAGCGATGTCCATTCAATTTGTCCTAACATTTTTTTTTCATAAAGTTTTTGTTTCTTTGGAAATAAAGTACTAACAAGTGCCGTGAAATTACCTAAATAGAGCGTCGGCGAATGTAACTTATAATTAATAAATGTGTTAATAAATGATTACGGATTCTATTTACCTTATTTGATAATAATATTCAATAATACCGCAAACAATTAATCATCATGAACGTACAAAATTACACAAATGTGTATAATATATGTTTCCTCTCTCTTTCTTCCTTACTAAACATTAATTTAAAGCGCATACATTAAAACATACAATGCGAAGTTTGTTGGCCAATTTGATACATGATATTGTTAAACTATGTTTCAGTTTCAGTACAAAAATTAATTATTAAGCATAAAAATTTCACACAAAGTCTCCTTTTACATCCTCTTCTAACGTTATCTTTATTCGTAAATATAAGCATTATGTTCCCATTTATTGCAGAAAAATAAAAAAAATGCCCCTGCATTGATACTCCACAAAGAGGTAGTCTAGATGTTTATAGGAAATACGATATAGTTTAAATATATCTGACATTGTAAATGGATAACCAGATGTAAACTTCAGTACATGTCAGCAGATACAGAAAATTAATCTTCAAGTACAAGTTCTACATGGCGGCACTTTATTTGAATATTCAAACTATTAAGTAGACCAAGGGTTATCATTTGTATCTAATTCAAGCATTGTTTGCAAGTTGTTACTTTTTCATTTAAATTTGTTTCTAAAATTCCGACTTTTTATAAATAGCGCGAAAAGACTTACATTTAGCTTCATAACGTTTAAAAGACATACCACTGAATGTGTCTTATAAATGATTTCAAACGTTTTGTGTTGTTAGAATTAAGGGATGAGATACTTTTCAAAATGAAAAAAGGGTAGATTAGAGTTTGGTCATATGTTGCTTAAATAACTAATTAGTTCTTTGAAAAATGAGGTTGCGTGAGTGTGGGTCTGTGCGTGTTTAATTACGAGCGCACGTGTGTGCATTTGTGCAGATTTTTCGTCTACGAAATCTCTGTATGTGGTACGATAGCAATGAATTCAGTAATATGGATAAAATAACAATAGTTCAATTGTTTCAAATGTAATATTGTTCGGACCTGATTTTCTCACGACAATATGTCAAATTAGTATATCGTATGTGAAGTAATAAGAAAAAAACTTTTTTTTTCAAATTTATACTTATAAAGGACTAAACGTTTATGATGTCATGTCGCCTAGATATATGTTTGTATAATGAATTAAGTTCAATCATTGTTATCATATTGTTTCGACAGGTTGATGCATTTTGCATTGTCTAACTAAATTTCCGTGTTAAGACTTATCTTTTCTTATTAAATAACGTATCCAACTTTGTCAAGATAATTGTGTTTTTATCTTATTTGCAATATAAAAACAGTTTTCGGCAAATTGCATGCCAATGATTGGCTTTGATCTAGATTAATTATTTTCTCGAAGCGTTTCTATTCGAATTGATTGTTTACAGTGCTGTTTTTAACACATCTAACATAAAATCATGTCTAATGAATGTTTCTCGTCGGACTCATTTTGATAAAGTGGCTGATTTGTGCCACGTCCTTTTTTCGCCGAAAACACGAAAAACCGACAAAGCAAACATTTGTCGTACTTTCGTTCCACGGGGCACAATGGCGAAAACACGAAAATAAGACAAAGCCACTTATTTGTCGTAAACTCGAAAATACGACAAATATTACCACTTATGTTCGTGTCTTCGCCCCTCGACGCGAAGATACCACAAACAAATCAGGTACAGTATTTTGTTACATTACTATCATGAAGATTATTTGTGTGCATACATGATGTTCACATACAGTTGTTTCAAAATATGATTCGGGATTAATTTTATCAGAATAACAATAAACTTTTGTAATTTGATGCAACGTTTTGTTTCTTATATAAGTATACGCAAAAGATTTACATCCTGCAATTTTGCATTGGGGGTTCATGTTAATGCTCGGTTAATAAATAATACATAAATTTATCTCAAACACTGTAATCACAACTAAAATGTCTTGCAAATAGCAAAATACTCGATAAAATTACAACTAAATGTCTTGGAAAAAGAAAAGTACTCGATAAAATGAAAAAAAAAAATCATATTTTGCTTAAAAGTCCACACGTAAGCATTTTCTCAAAAACGAAACATTGTGCCTTTTTTTTTAAAAAACACAATATTGTGAGAAAATATAAAACTGAAATATATATTTGCAAAGTGACTGTTTAACATTCATATTTTTATTGACCTAGTATATACAAATTGTTGACCATTGCAAGTATTCTTAATTTCTATATCCCCCAAACTGTTTTTTTTTTCAAACACAAGTTTGTTAGTAAGAACTAAACTGCTTTGTTACATTATTGCGAGCATTAATTTGCCAGTTATCCGCCCAGCACAACTAATTATAGTCTTTTTTTAATTCAATTTTATTCTGAACTAATAGACTAAAATAAAATTTTTAGTCTTATTATAATAACCGTTATAACCAATATTTGAACGGTTATTATAAGGATTGAAATGTTTTATTTAAACCAAATAAACCGAGAATTTGTTGGACAAAAATGTAGGTCTGATTACAATATGTCATTATTGAAAGATATTTTCAATTAATTTTGAATTTAACCTCGTTAGGTTGGAGTACAAAATGCCTTGTTTTCAAATACTTTAATTAAACCGAATACATCAACATCGCCGATTAAAAAATGTAGTCTTATTGAAAGTCTGAAATTACTGATTTAATTACCTTATTGCAAAACGAACGAATGAACGTAAATAAAAGAGTTAACTCAGGCCTCATGAAAGCAATTTTTCAGAGAAATTTACTTCATAAACTTTAGACGTGAACAATCTACGTGAATTTCACTATATTGGGACGAGGGCAGTGAAAACAACCTAGTACATACAAGCGGCATTTTAACAAGACTAATGGCAAACATACCAAATCAATTTCTCGGAAGCATGTTTGCCACATCTCTGTATTTTCATGTTTCTGGTTACTCTTCATAATGTATAAGCCATTATATTCCGCTAGATGCCATAAAATAAGAAAACAAAAATAGACAATAATTGGCTTAACATCCAAGTAATAAGTCTTTTATGAGTGTGCAAGCCTCCATAATTGCATTAAGTTTACACAACATACAAAAGTGGTGTTCAATTAACCTACAAAATGTTCATTGTCTTTACTTTAACAATATGAAACATTAAAATAGCGCGTTAATGTTATGCACATATTATCTTTCTAAACATCTTTTTTTATTTCATTGCACTGTGACATAATAAACAGAAATTAACAGGATAGCACTTTAGTATTACATAACCAGAACCTTACGTACTATCATTTTTATCATAGTTTTAGATTATATGAGAAACTTTTTAACAATCACACCTTTTGTTATCTTTATGTGATATTTTTCTAGCCCTTTAAAAGGGATTAGAATAATTTGTGGAAAGTATTTATTAAAAGCAACATAGAACTTAGTTATCCCTTTTCTTGTTTAATTGACTGTCTAATGTTGCTATCTTTCAAAGAGTTTTATCAAGTTATTGGTACGGCGATAATAAACATATAATTTTATGTTGACATTTGTGTTATTACCAGCTTCATTTTTTATAATAAAAATGATTTTTAGCTACAATTGCAGTTAAAAGGTAAAATTCTAAACCAAAAGTGAGTTTGCTTTTTCTTAATCTCCCATTCTAATTAAACAGGAAGATTCCCCTTTATTTTCAAGAACATTAATTTTAAAAAGCGCTTGGATTTGAAAGGCCAGATTATACATGTTAATCAGACAATCCAATACCTAACATTCTTTCTGACATCAATATATCATTTAAGTTCGTCTTATTTAAGTTTTTATGTCATCTCTGCTGTATTACCAAACAGATATTCGTACAGAATTAGTTTGTCGAATTCATCTTACAATAACCAGCAATAAAAGTCATGCTTGTTTAAAAACTTTTCCAATTGTTTTTAACCAAATATCTCAAATTGGAGGTTAATGTCAATATTCACGTGCAGATGTCGTAATAATGAAATAAACTCTTACTATAATTTATTCATCACATCAAAAATTTCGCACGATTCAGGCTCACACGAGGTCATAAAAAGAAGGGGGAGAGGAGAAAGTTATAAAATAGTCCTTTTTTATTTCTTCTTAATTCATCACAATTGCCTTTTTATTCCTATATACATGTCCCATTCAAAGTCACGCTTTTATGGACTATCGTGTAAACGAAGTGATCTCCATGATCAAAAGTGGTCTAATACAAGACTGAATTTCTCATTGAATTCCTTTATTTAAGCATGAGTGATCGTTGATGATCTAAATTATTTTACACCTCTCGACAGTTTTTTTTATTCAGACATTCAATAGCTGTGTTTGCATTATTTGTAAACCAGTAATATTAGATTTGTTCATAAATTGCAGAAAAATTTACTGATGAGAATACTAAAGATATAGAAACTTTCGTTCAGCGGTTGTAAATTGAATTCGGAAGAGACTCCTGCAATGACATGTTTTGCCAAACCTTAAACGACAGACGCCAGAGCATATTTAATAAATGTACCTAGAAAAAGTGCTATCAGTTTTTTTATGCAAAGTTATTTCAAAAGTGAGTGGATCTAAGATAATTGAGATTGTTGTCTAAAATTGCAAAATACACATAACGAAATGTGCCTGTTTAAAATGTATATCCCTTCCTACATTAATACCATCCTAAAGGTAATATAAAGGGGAGAATTATACATGTATAAAAATCCGACAACTATAATAGACAGAAGTTTTCTAGTAGTTTATAGATATTGAATATTGAGTATTATTCCTCTTCGAAATATAACATTTATTTGAAATATTTTTATACAAAGTTTACTTTAAATGACGTAATACTTTTATTAAACGTAATATTAACCTCAAAAGTTGATATTAAACCTCAGTTTGGCAAATTGCAGATCGTATCAGCAAACGCAGGATTATTATGTGTATTTGTCTTCATCTTCAAATTAGCATTTCGTATATGTTCTGACATTACCATTATCTTATCATTTTTGCTTGTTTACAGTATCTTACTAGAATATGGTACAAGCCTGACAAACAATGCATTTTCAAACAATTGTATAATTAAACCTAAATTGCAAATTAACTCCGGGCATATGTCAGTAGAGAATAGTATTCTTGTCTTAATGATTATCGTTACCATAGTAACTACAGTGGAATTATGAAATATGTCCTGGTTATCATTTTTTGTTCCAAGCTTTCAATGTTATTGTTATAGATTTATTTGTCCCATGATATTAAGCTTGTCATATCTTGGATTGATATGACATTGTTCATTTGGAAATAACGCCGATTATCGAATTGTCAAGAGCCATTTAAATATTATTACAAAACTGCGTCGATTGAAGTGGAATTTACTTACTGTTATTACGTTTTTAATTTCTAAGATCATAGGCAAATCAGCACATAATTGTTTAAAAAAGGTCCCACACGAATGTGATTGTATGTTATTTAATAACAAATTACAAAGGTTAAGCAAAAACCTGACCCGCCACTATAACTTCATAATCATTTACAAAATAATAATTGGACTTGTATGCACAGGACTATTGCTGACAGCTGTTTAATCATATATCAAATCGTATGATAAATATCAATTAACTTATAAAAACTGTACTATAATCCATTCAATTTCCATCTCCATACATTCTATTCTGTTGTATATCGTGTTTAACAACAAATCATACTTTTATGCGCCTTATTTTTCCATCATAGCGACAAAAGCATAAATATTTTTTTCAGATTTTGTTGGCAGATATTACAATGACCCAAAGTGATATTCCATGTGTAATACTGAATTATCGTGTCCCTTGAACTTAAGAATAATACATGTGATACTGTATAAAACTTTTCTACAAACAGAATTCTTTCAATGTTTGTTCTCACTAGTTTTGGAGAATTGTGGAAGTCCTCATTTTTTATGATTATGTCGTATAGTTGATTGCACAGGCTAATTAGTCATACATGCTATATTCAAAAAGAATGACAAGTCAACATGTATATACACATATTAGGGTTTTTATTTCATAATGTGAACTATGGAACATGACTTTGATTTATGAATATTATAGTGCAAAATACATGCAGACTGAGCTTATGTCAAAATGATTAATGGGAGTTCTACATGTAACTCTAAAACGCGTGTATTTATATACATTATAAAATGTCCTTATGACAGGTTGTCAATATATATACTACTCTCAAATGTCCAGTTGACAGTTCGAGTTTGGTATTTCACTTGTACACTTGTGTATTTGTATATTAAAAGTATGTAACATCCGTGAGTTCTTTCTCCGTTATACGACAATTATGACTGTGTCAATACACTCTGTTTGCAACTGATTAATATGTCTTTCATGAATGTATCAGATGAAAAGGTGTAAAAGTCTCACATACTGTAACAGTTATAATGTGGAAGCAATATTACAAATGTGTTAAATTTGGAGAGTCATGTTTCGCTATTATTGTTAATATATATATATATATCTCTAATAAATTTTATTTCATATATATGTATATGAATTAGTAAATATGAACACATTTTTTCAAAACTTGATTAATATCTATTTCTAAGTCCATGCAGGCAAGTCCATTGGTGATAAAATTGCTCTTAGTACATTATACCTTCCTATAGAAATACCGGAATGCCTAGACATAATAAACTTTTATTACCGAAGCTACTTGGGCAGAAAATATGCGACACTTATGTAGCTTATGTTAACGGCTCACCTTCATTTATATCATTATTTGGGAGAACATGCCGGTCCCATGCCAATGTCCTACAAATAGGAAAAATATTATATTCTTCCAAATTAGGATATCAGCATTTATGATTTGCTTGAATTGGTTTTGTTCTTGTTTTGGTGTGTTCCTTAAAATGAAATTTTTAGTATGACTAAGATATTAACTGATAACAAAAAGGATACTGACTAGCATATTTTAATATGCCATCTTGTAAATTATACATTACACGTTAATGGTAACACGGATAAATTGTATAACTGTAACATAAAAGAATTTAGCCTAATGTTGATAAAGCCTAAGTCTGAAAATATTGTAAAGAATGGATTTTTAATTGATGAAGGATTTTACAGCATTGTAAAACCCTTTCATTTACCATTTCTGTTGATAAACCAAATAATTCACAACAAAATTTTAAAAAACGGTAACATTAAATTGTCGAACTTTAGTATACATTTAATAGTGAAAAAATGTGTGTTACATTTACTCATTTACAATTACTTTTGCTAAACATAAGACGATAAAATTGCGTCATAGATTTTTATCAAAGGAATCAGACTGAATTATTGCATGCGTTTTGATGTACATGTTATCCGTTTTTTCTAATAGTGTTAAAAATCTTATGTAAACCTCATTTGGTTATAAATAACAATGTTACATATATTCATTTTATCTAAATGTAACAATACATTTTTTGTTTCGAAAAGCTAAATATATATAGGTTCCTAGAATAATTACAGAAATTTTTTATCTTTAAATGACATGATGGACGGCCAAAAAGTATCATGCCTTTAAATGACGTGTGCTTGTGTATAGTAATACCCCGGTCACATATTCACGGAAAACGCCCACGGAAGAGCCACGGATTAATTCCGGCATTGTCCGTAGCTACCCGTACTGGTCAGTGGCTCTCCGTATTGTAACCGTAATCAATCGTAGTAGTCCTGCTATATCCGTAGCGATCCTTGACAATTTTTGAACATGCACAAAAATTTGCTACGGAAAAATCAACCGTAGCGTATCCCTACTAGTCCGTATTAAACCGTACTGATACGTACTGGTCCGTAAGAAAACCGTAGTTAGTCCGTACTGATTCGTAGGCCCCAACTTGTCAAGGATTTCCACGGTTTGGTACGGATAACTACGTATTTGTACGGTAACCCTACGTATAAGCTACGGTTTTAATACGGATTAATACGGCATTGTCACGGAAAGCCACGATCGTAATACGATGTACTACGGAGAGGCAAGGATAAGCACGGTCTTATACGGTTTATTGCGTTGCAACACGAAACGGTACGGAATGGTACGGTCCGACACTGTTTAGTACAGATAAATTAAGTATCATGTAATTTTTAAAGGGTATAAATACTACCTTCTTGCTAAAAACAGACATATTTGCGTGAACATTCAATAAATGATAATTGCCATTAACTGGCTGCAATTGTATATTGATATGGCTCAGAACGCGGAAGCAGTGGTCCAGCTGCTTGATGACATGAATATAGGTAAAAAATATATTAATATTGTACTACAATTCAAAAGTAATAGAATAACATTTAATGTAACATATTTTACAAAACATTGGATCGTGAAATTTGAGTAAATATGTACATAAAACGAAGTGTCTCATAAGCCTCGGACGCTGGCCCTTGAGTGATAATAAAATTAATTAACAAGCTTTTCACATATTCTTAAAACATAAACATCCACGATAATTAATGTAATTGTAAAATGAACAGCAAATTTTCAAATCAAAAGAGAAGCAGTATTGATCAACATTTTTCATTAATGATTACTAGTCCATATATAATCAGGTAAGAAAAGGTGAACTAGAGATGGGCTTTTACGAAGACCCCTTCATGTTTAGTATGAGGCTCTCGTGGTCTAACTTGTTAAGGATCCGGTGTCGTTCAAGAAATTCACTTTAATCGGACCTGATATGTCTCGGGGATCGGACGCGATGAGGCCGCATCCTCTCCGCCAAAATCATTGAACTCTGCAATTCGTTTTCTTTGTGTTCTTTTTTTGTGAGACATTTTATAAAATTGAGCATGCAAGAGGTTGTGGACGGATATAATAGGTCCGTATAGATCCGTGGCTATTCGTTATTCTCCGTATCAATTCGTTCTTCTCCGTATCAGACCGTACTTACTCGTACTAACCCGTGCTTACACCGTAGCAGACCGTAGTGTATCCGTAGTGCGTCCATCCTGATTCGTGTCGCTCCGTATCAAACCGTGTCAGTCCGTAACAATCCGTGTCTATCCCGGGGCTTTCGGTGGTAAATCCGTCGAACTCCGTACTCATAACGTTGTGTTTCCGTACTGGAACCGTAGCGGACTACGGAATTTCACATTTCCGTAGTAATCCGTGAACAATTAGACCGTAGCTCTTCCGTGGCATAATCCGTGAATATGTGACCGGGGCTTAATAAAAGCAGAATAATTTAAACAATCATTTGTCGACGAATAAACGATGATTAAGAGACAAAAAAATCAAATGATAACATCTGTGAAAAGAATTTAGGTAAAGAAATAAGATAAATTGATTTAATTCATTATATTATCCCATTTAGCACGCAATAGTGCCATCATTTATAACTGATATTTTCTCAAAATGCTAAAATTTTGAGATAGAAGTTGGTGATAAACACTCGTGGTTACAATTAAGCTAGATACTCTATAAGATTATATAGATTACTATTAATTAAGACAGAACAGTCAGGAAGCTTGAATATTTTCAAACATTCTATACTTTAATGTTTACGAACAATGACAAATTTGACTTCTTGATTAAGGTGTGCTTATAAAGTTGATCGATAGAGTGCATATTACGTCGAATGATTTATTACTTTTTATTAATTTTTGTTAGTCATACAAATCATACAAATATTGTTGCAAGACTGTTCTAGACTGTTCTCAGTGTTAAATATACTGATATGTGTCAACTAGTTTAATCAAGTTTCTATTGACAATTCCTCGACGTGCAATGTACTGTATGATTGTCCTGTAATGTTAATCTCTCAATAACAGCGATGTTTTATGTTGAGTTCATTAATAAGTAAATTAAAAATACACCATAATATCGCATTGTAAAAGAACACTTGTGATAACTGCAACATTTTACAATATTTCTGTCAAGAAATGATTCCCCTGATCGTGTTTACAATATGCATTTAACGGTACAGAAGTCAATTTAATCATAATAAAATAATAAAAAAGGAAGCATGTAAATATGCTAAGACTTCATGATACAAGAGATTATGTTATACTTCAAAAGGAAAGAGCCCAGTAAAGTCGACAGCATATATTTTACTCCTGACTATC
>NW_026859341.1:0-98847 GCF_026571515.1 Ruditapes philippinarum
GTTCCAGTGTGGGGACTGCATTCTCTGAATGTAACTTAATTAGCATTGTTGATCCTTGTTGTATTTTCTTGTTGCATATCCATAATAAGACGTGCGTAGTTCTTTTAATTGCACGTTTCTCAGTCCATTAATGAAAAAGCCAGGGGTGTGGTAAACTGGAAATATGATTTTTTGCCAATTGCCCACGGACAACAAATGGAGCAGAAATTATTACTCGTCCATGTTAAAGAAGTCAACATTTAACATGCAGATTTCTTTTTTTTCCCAGGGAGGAACCCGATCCAGTTTTAATGGCGAGTCATATTATTACATTAGTACACATATAAATACAAAAATGTACTTTTTTAAATCAAGGTCCGCCTAGTCTCGAGTGACGGTCCGCCCTGTCCCAAAATATGGTCCGCCTAGTCTCGAGTCACGGTCCGCCCTGGTATGGTCCGCCCTGTCTCACGGTCCGCCCTGTCCTGCAGGCGTCCCACGGACCTAATCTGTCATTTTACTGAGGCATAATGTGGCACAAGTCATTTAATAATCATTACAATGTGTATTGTCTTGTTGGAAATGATACAAATGGATAATCTATTGTTCCATTAATAAGTTTTTTCTTTCTCTCTTTTTTTTTTTTTTTGTGTGTGTGTGTGTGTCATTTCACACTTTTTCAGGTAGATGACAACGATATTTTTAAAGGGCGTTTTAGTCTTTACGGAATTAATCGGAGAATGGCGGAAATTGCCGACAGATTGTTTTGATTTGGTAGCCATTTTGGTTGAACAGAAACGAATCTCTATAGAAATCGTCCATCATCCTCCGCATTCACGTTCAAGATTACCTGTAATTTGTGTTAAAGCAAGCGAATAACTATCATTTATACGCTGAATTTAACATTTTACTTCGTACTCATTCCTGTATTACATATTTCATTCTTGAAGTTGCCTAAGGTTTATAGATGGCTTGCGGAGCGACGTTGAAAAGGAGTTTGGATTTTGATCCCCTCCATAGCCCAGGTCAAACTACTCCAAAGAGAAGAAGATGTGCACCAATGAATTTATCTCCATCAACACCTCCTAGACATGCCCAGCCTTCCCCCTTTGGTGATGTAAATCCTAAACTAACTTCTGGTGAGTCCCTGTCAAAACGTCAAATTTGAAATTTTACAACAAAGAAAATTATGCTTACGTCTGCTATTTGGCTTCAGTTTTTCACTTTTCTTATTTATTTTTTTTACATGAAAATGTTTTCATTTTCTTCAATGTGAATGAATATATCTGTATTGTACTAAAGTAGTTTGCTTAGTGACTGGAATTTGGATAGCAATTATATTTTTTCCATATTTGGTTTGCAAGTAAATAATAGAATCTGCAAGAGGATTGTTAGCATGCTGAGCTAGTCAAGTCTAACATTGGCAATTGTTTAAAAGCAAGATTTTGGCAAACACTTTTCTATTATAATTACTTTTATATAACCAGACAGGAGCTGTGATATAAAAAATATCAGTGTCAACAATGTCAAACATGTGTTATATTTAGAATCAAAACTTTTTTGTCTCTTGTAAGGCTTATTCCCAAACTGAAAACTTAGCTTAACACGTTTTTCTGGTATTTTAAGTTCATGCCAGCACTGGGTAAATCTTAATGGCGTGTAAACTGTAATAGCAACTAAGTATTATTTTTTGCAGTTTTGGTATTAAAATTAAAGAATATTATAAATATTCATCAACAATAAATATTTAATATTCTATATAATTTCACACTTAATACACAAAACGTAAGATTTTTAAAAGCAGAAATAATCACTATTTATTATGACAACTAGATGTCACTTTAAATTTTAATTATTTTTTTTACTTTTAAATTTTCGTTTAAATTTTTGTAAAACTTTGGGTAGATAGTAAAAGAACATTTATAATTTCTGACACATCAAGTTTTTTCTGCCTTCAAGAGTTAAATAAATATTTAAATGTTTTTTTAATAATATCAGATAGTACTGCTGTGAACTGCATTAGATGTGTTTCTCCAGAGCTAAATTTAATAGTAAAACTGGATAAGGCTTATAGCCAAGGATTTTAAAAAAAGGTCAATCATGTATTCTGAAAAAGATTCGTAAATTTTAAATAATCATATTTTTTTCTTTTTAGAGCAAATAGCTGCAAATTTAACGATGGAGATACGTCGTCTACAAAAGAGGAAGCAACTTCATTTTCCACACTCTAGTTCAAATCTATCACCACCAAATAGTCCTAGCCAGTCAACCTCAACAGATAATGTGGCATCACCGTCTGCCATGGATAGTTCTAGTGTTCAAAGTCTAGTTCAGTGTAGCTCGAACAGTCTATTTACTGCCCTATCTCCAAACAAACGTGACATTCCTTTGTTCACATTTAAACAAGTGAGCATGATATGTGAAAGAATGCTGAAAGAAAGAGAATCACAAATCCGTGAACAGTATAACAGTGTTCTAACATGCAAAATGGCAGGTGAGGGGAGAAGTAGTTTTCTTTCTCTACTATATTAAAGTTGCTCAATAAGTTGTGTAATTAAGTATTACCAGTAATTGATATGAGTTTACTAGCAAGACAACTTTCTTATTATTACAAAAACTAATACAAATACATGTATATTAAAATGATGAATGTTGTATATATATGAAAATCAGGGCTTTTATCAAAGATGGAGGAAGGTACCATTCCCTTGTATTTGGTGGGAAATGATACAGTAATTTTTCAAAAGGGGGAAGAAAAAAGTGGCATAAATTGAATTTTAGGAAAAACTGCATGATTCTAAAGAATTTTCCTAAGGGAAAACAGGTTGTTTCTAAATGGCCCATGCTATATAGGTGGAAAAAGCCTTGAAAGTGTATGAATGCTATTCTGTTGTATTTTATCATGCTGGGTTCTAACTAGTCAGTTTTGTTCGATTCAACAATTGAAATTTATTTGGTAAGCATCACAGAAATTTATGTCTTCACATTGGATGAGATGAAAATTGTTTTGCATGTGTCCATATGCCATGCTGTCTGTCCGTGGACTAACTAAACAGCTGAATGTGAAAGCATTAAATCATTTTGGTTTAGACTGAAGGGTCATGACATGTTAGTAAAATACTCAAAACTGAAAATGATCTTTGCTGAATATCTAACAAGTAAGGAATATATGACAAAGCTTCATGAGATTATCCTGTTATGAACAGAAGATACATAATTTATATACTTACTGTTTAAGCAAGTATTTATGAACAATATCATGAAAACAAAATTTATATTCTTAGACCTATGTTTTGTTATTAATTGATATGCTGGACATATCTTTGTATTGTTTTAATAAAATAATATCTTGTTATTAATTTGCTGTTAATTTGCAAGTTCGGAAGACACTTATAGACAGTTACATTACTCTGCATTTGTGTTCAAATTAATAAATATTTTATAATTGAATGTTTACAGAACAGTACGAGGCATTTCTAAAGTTCAATCATGATCAGATTCAAAAAAGATTCTCCTCGGATACAGTAGCAAGTTGTAAGTATATTTTACTTTCTAGGTAGCTTTTATTTACATAACTCCAAAGAAGACATACATTTTGCATCTGAATTTTTAGTCTGTCCATCTGTATGGTAATCTTTTTCAGCATTTGAGCCGCGTCACGACAAAACCAACATAATGGGTTTGCGACCAGCATGGATCCAGACAAGCCTGCGCATCCGCTGTTCCATGCTGTTCGCTATCAGTTTCTCTACTTGTTATAGAGTTTGTAAGCGAACAGCATGGATCCTGATCCAGATGTGCAGACTGGTCTGGATCCATGCTGGTCGCAAACCCATTATGTTGGTTTTGTTGTGACACGGCTCATATGAATGTTGTAATTCAGGCAAGTTAAAAAACACTGAAACGTGGGTGATATACACTATATAGGTTAAGCAATATATTTAATCCATGAAAAGTTACACGCACAAAATGACTTGTAATAATAAAATAATATCTTGTTTTAAGATTTATGAGACAGTGGTTTACAGTTAAAGTCACCTTGAACTTAATTCTTTTGTAAAACTGTGTAAAATATGGCAATTCATTTACTGATTATTAATGAAGAGTAAAATAAAATGTGTAATATATCCTATTTCAGATGTGTCGTGAGAATATAAAGATTGTATGCATGGACGTATGGTCAGTGAGTGATCCGTGGACAAAGCCTCGTATACAAGCATTTATCATCTGTTATAATTGTTCTTAAGCACATGTTGTTACACAATTTTACTTGTTTATCAAGAGTTGGTTTTCATGATTGCGTTTGCATGTTTTTACACCCATGATTATCTGTTCTTAAAAGCATTGTTTTTAAATCATATTATAGCGAAGTGTGCACTTGAGGGATTGTACTTGAATTTTGATGTTACTAAGATTTTATTTGCATTTTTTTTCAAGGGTATTAATTCATGTAACTTTAAACATTATTGATACACAAAGCACCTTGACATAGAGGGTAATTTAGTGTTTTATTTAGCATACATTGTATGTATAACACAGTATTCAACAGCGATTACTTACTGATACATGCCAAAATATTATTTATTTCATTTCAAAGTTACATGCAGGTAAATTGTCTGTTGTATAAAATCACAATCTTGCAGCAGTTTCCTGTTAGACTAAAGAATTGAAATTTTTTGTTCTTTCATGTTTCTATTTATCATCTTTTTTATTTAAGAATAAAAGTTTACAATTTATACAAATATCTGTACATATATTAATTCATGTGTTTGTTTTATTTTATTTTTCACCTTGTATCATAATACTGGTAGTAGAATTACAAGTTTTAGTTAATGGGACATACCATTAATGTACAAAATTTAATATTTGTGTATTTTAGTTGTATGTAGATAAACGGCGGATAGCGTTTCAGTATTTCACTATTTGTCATTGACTGAGTTTTTCCTTCTTCCTTTTTATCATTTGTTAAATCCAGCAAAGTAGCTGTAGAAATGTATTATTTTCTAGATGTATTATTATTTTTATGTAGAGAAAAGTAATTGGTTTTAGATTTAACATATATAGATAGGAATTTGTGCTATGAAAAAAAACTATATGATTATGTATAATGTAAGATCTATATGAAATAAGAGTTTTAATTTATCATTAACTTTTATTAGTAGAACTTAATTAAAACACATACTTTCTTAACCTTTGTTTTAAAATATTTCATTGGGTGATTTTATCTGGACAAATTTTGATGACAGAATTTTGCATTGAATATTGTGTTATAAAGATAGCATTTTTGGAAAGGAGTCTAGAGTATAATTCATTGACTGAGGTGAACCATTTGCTTTTTCATTTTTAATTTCTGAGGTGTTGTGTACTTGTAATGTATATATTCATTTTTGTGACTTTTCTAGGTTCTAAGAGTTTTGTACATAATGAATAGCGTTCAAAATGCAAATGATATTTTATTTTTGCTCTAGATGTGTTGGTGTGATTTGAAGCTTTGTACTTGTATTATTACCTATTTTTAATATGGCTTGAAATTATTTTTTTTGTTAATAGAAAAAAAGAAAACTAAATTTTACAAAAATAGAATAAGGCCGTTATTTTATTACATTGTTTTTGTAAATGATGGAAGCGTCATTTATATTTAATGATAGTATCAAAAATGCCATTTTTCTCAAATATTTGCTTCAAATGTCATCATGCAAAAAAAGATATTTAAAGCCAATAGTAGAATAAAAATTAGGGTTTTACAGTGTAAATGGGGGCTGCATGACTTGAAGACTTGTTGCATGTTTTCATCATTGTATATAATCATAGTGGCATCATATATTCTGCTCATTTCTTTGTATATTACAAAGATTAAAGTTAATAAAGTCTTTCATAATCATTTAATATATGTATCAGTCCAGTGAAAAGCCTCATTATTTTATTTGTAGAAGATTTCATTAATAGTAATATAGAATTATTTTCCCATGTTTTTCATTCACTTTAAATAGACTGGACATGTACTTGGTGTGATTCTTCACAAGAATGGAGGGGAAATTGTAAATTCTACCTGATTTTTTTACTGTGTAATTTGGTGCTAAAACTTTTTTTTTCTAAAAAACCTAAATAGACCGAATAACCAAGGACATAATATTTATGTCCTAATCAAGTTTTCATGACTTTTATAGAATGTCAGTTACTTATAACACAGTTGCCTCCCTTCGCATTCAATGTTATATATTGAATTGATTTTTTTCTCCTCAAAATTTTGTCTTCAGCAAAGTTTGTTATTGTCTGTACTTGTTTAATTTTCAAAGTGTTGTGGGAAGCTTAAATTGCTGGGAAATAGAATTTGTCAAAATAAAGTTTAAGTTATTCAAATAAGATTAAGTAAGAATAAGTATAATCTTTAAACCTTCAGATGTATTGTTTCTTATGTTTTACGATAGTTAACATAAACAAGAATTTTAATGTCGGATGAATTAAATGTTTAACCAATTAAAAGTTGAAGGTAATTTAAATTTCTTACAGAAAGTGAGTTCCATATTATTTAAGTAAATATTTTAGTACATGTATTTTTTATCAAGATGCCTATTTAATCTGCATGTACTGATTTGGTATTTTTATGTTTCAAGAATAAATTTAATAAATTCATTCATGTTTTGTTTTCTATGCAAAATTGCTATATATCCTGTAGAAACATAGAAAATATAGAATATTACTATAGTTACTTAAGCTTAAGTTTAGAAGGATTAAGGATTATCCTGGTATTATCCATCTTAGTCATATCTTATAAACAAATTTACAAACATTAGTTATAAGGTGCTTAGACACCTATGTTCTGTTAATTTACTTGTGGAATAAAACTGGATAATAATGAATTACATGTATAGAATTCATACACTTTTCCTGTCAACACTGAAATATGAAAAATCGAGGATGGTCATTCAAGTATGGATTTGGGTCCAACAAACAACAGGTTCTACATGTTGCATCAGATTTGTCTGTATTGCCAAGATCCTACTTCGTGTACAATTTATAGTGCTATATCTTCTCATAAGTACTTACTTGAAGTATAGGATACAGGAAGTTTGCTTTGCAACTGCCTTGATGGTGTATTTACTTGACTACAATTACTACACAGTAACTAACTAGCACAGTAGTCCTGAAATTAGGAAACGTACCTGGAGAAACTTTAAGAAATCCTGAATTTGTAATCATTTCTTTTTGAAAATTGAAAAAGTTTTACCATTGTTGCATTGTCCAAAATTATCTAAGTGCTTCAGATAATTTTCGCTAAACGATTTGAACTATATTATAAAGGGGCTTTGAGCAGACATATTTTGAAATGCTGAGATACAGTAAGCTCAGAAAATACTTTGGCCTTTTTCTGGTTATATCCTTTCTTTTAGTTCAGTTCATTTCTGTAATTACCAACTGAAATGTGACATAGAGAAAAGGTGCATCCCTGAAAACCGGCTAAAATGACACAATTGAAAATGATCATGGACGGTACTGGTAGATGCAAGCTACCGTACAAGACACCCCCCCCCCCCCCCCAGCACAGCTTAAACAGAATTCGACATTAAATATTGAATTGAGAAACATCTACAAATGTGTTCATACCATCATGGCACTCTATGAAAAGCATCGTAATGTCCCCAAGTAAACAAATACTTGTGGCCTAAACGAGGTACATTCTGTGTAGGTTAATAAAATGTGTGATGCTGAATATCCTGACCAGAAACAAATAGTAACCAGTCTAAGGGAAATAATGCTGGAACTCATATATGTAGGGCCTTTTAACAGTTATCTTTCTTCGTGTACCATTTTGTGTAGCCATGCTCAATGGCCAAATGTCCAGTAATTTTGTTTAAAGGCAGAACATACACTATATGAACAATAGGCCAAGTGATTTGTTTAAAATCCTCATATTTAAGTACAATATGTGAATGTATAGCGTTAAAATGCATGTACATGGACAAAATGTCGTCATGTAGGTTAAAACATTGAGACGTCTAGAATTTCGATGCTCAAGGCTTCCAGATTTAATGATACCTCTTTCCCATTTACTAAAGTGTTTAAGAGTTATTTGGCTTCATACCATATTCTAAGTAAAGTTAATCTGCTTTTATCTAATGTAGAATAATTCCAAGGAAATGTTTCGTGGTAGACAATTCCTTTTCTCGGAATTAGATTTCTTAACCTTGCGTTCGTCCGTTATATATTTATATAGTGAACTTTAATCTTCTTTTCAAAAAGTATGATTTCGACCAAACTTGTGAGGATTATTCGTAGGTGAAGGACTTCTAAAGAAAAAAGAATTTGATTCTGTCCAGAAGTATGGTTGTCATGGCAAACAAATCCAAGAGAAATAATAGGAGAACCCCAAGGCCAAGAAAAAGTTATTTTGCTTGAGGTAAATTATCTTGTGCACCTCTACCAAGTTTGTTTAAATTATAGACATGGTGGTAGAAAATGGCCCCGCCTCTACCAAGTTTGTTTAAATTATAGACATAGCCGCCCCATTGTGGGTGACTGTTCAATATTGTTTTTCTTCTTCTTTAAACGCACTCAACTGGAAGTGTCATAGGTTTTTTTTCGATGCGTATAGTAAAAACTTCTCTGAAACTGCAAAGGATAGAACTCAGATATTGAATGAAACATTGTCAAATGGACCTGTAACAAAGTTGTTCAAATCATGGCTGGCCATGGGGTCAAAATTGGCCCTACCTCCTTATATATTTAAAAAATTAAAAAATACATTTTAAACACTCTTTTCTGAGATTACTCAGTTTTGAAATTGATTGTTTAGATTGTATAAATTATTTTACATGTTCAATGAATTGAGATATCAGTCAGGTTCTATGCAATGCAGCGGTATTGCATTTCACTGAAATGCGGTCTTGTTTATAAAATGCCACCCGGATTCTTTCGTAAAGATTTTTTTTTTCATTTCAAGTATCGGTACCTTTCTGCAAAAAAGTTGTGTCCTCCTTTGGAAACATCGTTAGTAAGAGCAAGAAACTTACAAAAGTAGAAAACGTAAACTGTAAAATGAAAGAAACCTGCAAATATTATATGGAAATTATAGACGTGTATTGGAAGGTTCGGTGTTCACGGTTCCGGTATGATTGTAACAAATTGAGCTTGCCTGTTCGATAAATTTGATTAAGAATTTTGAAGCTAGTTGAGGTTGTAATTACATTTTTCAGTTGAGTAAGATGATATTGAGCAGAAAGATTGGCATGAATTTATTGCTTTTTTCACCTCGAGACACATTTGGTCAATATAGCTCGCAGTCTAACAACGTAACATTATCATCATTTACTTCTACAACGGATTATAACAGATGCAAATAAAGAAATGGTATGTATGAATTATTATATTTATTTATGAATGTATTGTAGTAATTCTGTATATTCTACATTTCTCTCGTCTAATTTGTTTAAATGTCATTATACAGTCTTGTTATGACAATGTATCATTTTCTGATCGTAAAATATATAAACACGTACTGTGCACTTTGTTCATGGTATTTCATATTTGTATACAGTAACACTTCAACAAATTCATGCATGTTTGAACTTTGAAATGGAATTTATTATTTAATAAATACTACAATAATACATGTTTAAATTCTCAATATGCGTACTTCATACATTATTGCAGAATTTTCAGTAATTTTATTTGTTGGTTCTTTTGGAGCATATCTCCTACGATAAATTTGTCTGGATTAAACCACAAGGGCGCAATTTGTTGTGGTTTAAACATTAGATATCGTGATATACAAGATTATAAAATGTGAAAAAAAGTAAAGTGTTTCTTTGAAATCTGGCATGCACATAGCAATGAAGTTAATACACATTCAGTGATGTAGAAAATAATTGGATATCAACCTTTCTTCCTTAACTTATATCACGTCATAGATTAAGACACGCCATTTTCTCCCCTATTTTCCCCCCACACCAATCATCCCAGCTATCGTCATTTCATGCCTACCTTGGTGGCACAATCGGAAATAAACTTTACGTGCCATACATGTACATAATAATTTCATGATTTCCTGATGATATTCAAAATGCTAAAGACTTTATAATTATAATTGATATAAAATCTAATTTTGATCTCGACATCAAATCATTAAGAGACATTGTTTCATGCAAAGTTCAGTTAAAAGTTTGTTTGTTATTTTTTAAAACAAGAATACTGCTAAATAAATTGATGGTTTTCGTAGATCGTCGCCTTAGTTTACTTTTTGTAAGGTTCTTTCTAATAACCGACATTTTTACACCAGACAATCTTATAATTCCCAGTTTTAACCAACATAGTCTTTTTTCAATTTTCAAAATGTAAATATTGGTTTGGCCCCCTTAAAACACTATTTTTTAAATTTTTTAGACGTGGAATTTTTGGGGGGTTTTTCAAAAAAAAGAAAATTTTTCAGGGAAACAGGGAAAGACTTTTAATTTTCGATCATCAGATGTAATTCTGGCTTTTTATTACTTTTATTAAGGAGGGTTAACTGCTGTGTTGGGATATTTTGATTATGCAGGGCGTGGTGTTAAAAGGGAAAAACAAAATTCCCCGTAAATTTAATAGAAAAATTTCCCCTGGTTGGGTTTTGGAAAGGACCAAAAATCAAATATATTCCCAAAACAATTTGTTTGCAAAAGCC
This sequence comes from Ruditapes philippinarum, assembly GCF_026571515.1. Lineage (NCBI taxonomy): Eukaryota > Metazoa > Mollusca > Bivalvia > Venerida > Veneridae > Ruditapes > Ruditapes philippinarum. The sequence goes on from NW_026859341.1 coordinate 10,637, forward strand.
AATAAAAAAGTTTCACCGCATATTTAAAAACCCAAAAATGAAATAAAAATGCACACGTTTTTCTCCCGTTCCCCGCAGAATTTTTTCACCAATTTAAAATCTCCCCTTTTAGAAATTTTAAAACTGAGAAAAAAAGTTAAAATCTCAAACATGTCTAACTTGAAGCAATGCCATTTGCAGTTAAAAACTAGATCTAGTATTAAAGAAAAATACCAATTTAAATATTAACTTTAATTACAAAGTACTGTTGCGGGATATAATCAGTCCTTGCTACGATATGACTTAATATACATGTAATATGTGTTAATGATACGATACGACCGAATATAGCACATATAAATGAAACGATACAGCTAATATAGCGCGGGAATATTATACGACACGACTAATATATAGCACAGGTAAATCATACAATGCGACTAGTAAAAGCACGGATAAATCATACAATGTCACTAAATATAGTACGGGGAAATAATACGTACCACTAAATATTGCACGGGTAAATTGTACGATATTATGAGAATATGCTGGTACAATAGCTATATTCTACTTGGACTGGTACATCAACTGTCCAAAAAACAACCCCTATATGGGGTGGAAGAAAAAAAAAATGAAAGGAACAGCTGCCTTAGGAGTGTTGATATAGATGTTGCTGTAAAGTCCAATAGAATCAGTTTTGTTCTCAACTATGTTTAATGGCCTCTTTATTTCCCAACACCATTTTCTGTCATTTTGACAGAATTTTGTTCTTCAATAACAATAAAGATTTGATATGGATTTTGGACTCTCAAAAATGAAACCATTTGGACTCTGGAAAATGAAAACGAGACTGTATGAGATGTGATATGGATTTGATATGGAATTTTGGACTCTGGAAATAAAAACGAGGCTAAATTGATTAGATTGGATCCAATATTGGTTTCTTTTCGGAAATCACAGGGGAAAATGCTGAAAGTGCATTGGCTATATTTAATTAGGAAATATAGCACGGGTAAATGGTGCGATGCGACTTAATATAGCACGGGTAACAATATGCCTGCTATGTTTAATGTTGTCGTGCATTTATTAACGCATGTGAATTACAACATTCCTACGTATATTGACAGGTTATTAGTAACACTCTACCAATGTCCGTGTATTACTAAGTGACAAGTTATGATGATTTGTAATATATCTTGACAGTTTCAGTGCCGTGGGTCACGCCGTGACCCAACCCCCAGTAAATCGGCGGAGTTTCACCGAGGTCAAATGTCACTTTTAACCAATCAAATAATCAATTGATTTTTTTTTGTATATGAAAATTGTTTACACTTATTGGTAATAGATTAGGATAGACTTCGAACATCATCTCTATGGTTTTAGTGTTGAAAGGAATTTAATTATTTACACTTTTAAAAGGTATTGTAACTTAACTTAAAATGTAGATCAAATATTACATGTATAAGAAATAAATTTAAAAATAATTAACATTTTCTTTCAATTTGACCTTTTATTACAAATACAAAAGTTTATTGACTTTACACATTTTCTTAGTGAAGTACTATTAAAATCAGTTACTTTGATTTATAGAGAGAAAGGAATAGTTTTTTTAACATAAATATTGTTTGAATATTTATATCATATTCTACCATTTCCTTCTGATAAGGTAATACTCTCAATTACATCTATGTATCTACGTTTTCGTTGTTTGTAAAGGACAAACAAACGGACGGACGAATAAGTATAATTAACAAAATGGTTATTATGTTACTTCTGTTAATATGAATATCTTTTTTTTCCGGATTTTAGTTCATACAATAATACAATAGCTAATTAAGTGCCAGAAATACATATTGGGGATCTCTTGTGAGCCTTTGCATGTTTTCATTTCATATTTGTATTTAATGTTTAATATTTTTATCTTATATACAGGATATAACAGACAATAACAATAGGGACCCAGTATTGGCCATGGGTAACGGTATGTAAGATTTAACCAACATTAGACTTCTAATTCACTTTATTTAATTAATAAGATACTAAAAAAATAACTATAGTCTATTTAATATTTATAACGTTGTATAACCCGCAGGACAACGTGAACGAGAAGGAACTTCACGTTAAATTGCCGCGTCAAGCAAATTTAAGATAATTTACATCATCATTGATTATTAGACCACACAAATTCAGCTATCATCTCTTGCTGAAATAACTTTTTCTTTCATTGTCTCGTGTCAACTATTAGTTTATATATCAAGTACATATGCTAGTAAGTTTTATTTCAGAATGTTTATAGTGCTAAAGTTGTATGCTTTGCATTATTGGAATGGTTTATAGTATGCACGAACATTTCGTTATCACGCTGTGTTAGATCGTGAGGAGAATGCGACGTTATTTGATCTATACCGGTCAGACAACATAAATCACCGGCGAGATCAAAGAGCATATAACCTGTACAACTTACACTAAACAAAATTAATGTAATATTGACGGGCTCAAACTAAACGTTATTTATGAAAATACAGTAATCATGATACGCGCGTTCTGACTGCATACGGTACAACGTGCGTTCTGTCTGTATACGGTACAACACGCATTTTGACTGCATAGAGTACAGCACGCATTCTGTCTGTATACGGTACAACACGCATTTTGACTGCATAGAGTACAGCACGCATTCTGTCTGTATACGGTACAACACGCGTTTTGACTGCATACAGTACAACACGCGTTTTGATTGTTTACGGTACAACACGCTTTTTGACTGCATACAGTTCAAAATGTGTTCTGACTGTATATGGTACAACGTGCGTTCTGACAATCAAGTTAACGCGTTCTGACTGCATACGGTATATGAGGCGGTTCTGTTGTACAACAGTAAATCCTCACCTGAATTATATTCCTGAGCCAACTAAAAAAAATAAAAGTAGAATTGCGCTATATATAGTGATGATTATATAGATTTACGACCTTCAAATCAAACTTTGACAATATAGTTTTATTTACTATATGTTTTAAATAATCGAATGAAATTAAACCCAGGTTATTTCGTAGTACATATCTTAAATTTGATTAAACATGAAGGACGAATTCGGCGACTGTCATAGATTGCACTGTAATATATTTGCCATTAATAGCCAGTGTTCTGATATATTTTAATAAACGTTCAAATGCGAGTGAAACATTCAATAGAGTGGAATTTTAAAATTATTTGTTCAGCACGAGCCCTGGAACTGGGTCACAGTATTTGATCGAAAATGAGTGTGACTCGGCGTTATTTACTCATGTATCACTTCCTCAAATTTAATTGCAGAATTATTTCGCGAGGTGGACGCTTTTATTGCAAAATTAATTCACGACACGTAAAACAAATTTTGCGTCAGTATGTCGTACCTCCAATGTGCGTGACAAATTGTTTAGTATAGTTAAAATATTTATTCACCCAGAGGACAGAACTATGCGGGATTATACGTTGCGGAACTAAAAGTGAATTTTTTTTTCTTTGAAGGCAAATTTTCACGTTTTCATTGCACATTTTATGTTTGTAACAATCTGCGTTTAAATTATTGATTTATAATTGAAAAGAGGATTTGAATTGAGCTGGCTATATAGTTTTAAATGGTAGGGATAAAGTGTCACATTAACAAAGTTTTCTACAGCTGGCAAGCTTGAGAGCATAAGGTGCTGCTGATGCCAGCTGGCATACAGAAAAATAAAGAAATACGTTTATAAACCTTGTCATTTTAAAGTGAAACTAGAGTATTATCAGTTTAGGTGTGCGGGCAAGCTGGGATTAGTGATATATTTTTAGATGGATAAAATTTATTAAAGAGAGATAAGATTGTTGACAATATTGGAATGTAGAATCTAACATGTCTCTAGTGTAAAAAATTGTCTTAATATCAACTTTATGATCGATATTAACGTTTATGATCAAATCTTTACATTGAGGATTTATTTTCCATGTATATACATATATAAGTGGCGTTTCACGGGATATAATTAGTATATCTGTTTACAGAGGTGTCCCATAGCACGGGGGTAAAACAAAGTGTTGGGGGCGGTGGTAAGGTTGGCCAGTTTCACAGGGTGCTGGTCGAGTCAGATTATGCCGTGCCAGACCTAAGGGAACCAGTTGTGACTGACGATATACATCAACAAGAAACTCTTAATAAACGTAAGTACATTATTTGAGCCGCGTCACGACAAAACCAACATAGTGCGTTTGCGACCAGCATGGATCCAGACCAGTCTGCGCATTCGCGCAGTCTGATCAGGATCCATGCTGTTCGCTATCAGTTACTCTACTTGGTAAGCGAACAGCATGGATCCTGATCAGACTGCGCGGATGCGCAGGCTGGTCTGGATCCATGCTGGTCGCAAACCCATTATGTTGGTTTTGTCGTGATACCGCTCATTTTACATTAATTAAACAGGTGCCCAGTTTACTATAGCAAATTGTTGTCATTAACACATTTGTTATATTTGCCGTCGTATCGTATAAGCTGAACAAGCCTGTAAGAATCAGTGAGCGAACAAATACATCAACTTCCACTTTATATTCTGTAATAATAAACTTGTTATCAGTTAAACATACATATCATATTTCTATCTATTTACAAATTTTAAGATATTCAAAACTGTATTTTGTACACATGAATGGATATTAATGCCGTGTTTGCGATTTAGTTAAAAGATATAAATTAAGTTTTCTTCTTTTTAAAGGATTTATAAGTTTTCTATATAACGATACATTCTTATGCATTCTTATTTTACATAATTTTGAAAATTCACTGAAATGGAAAGAAAGACGGGCAAATAGATTTTACTCTGTTGCTGTGTTTTTGTTGTTGTTTTTATGTAAAAAAAATCAAACAATTTCGATTGAAATTTAACTTCGCGTGAATTTTTCATTAATTTCCTATAATGATAAAACGCCATTAACAAACTTTAATTGATATAAAATCACGAAATCTGAAGTGAATTGTGAAATAATCGTAACATCTCAAACAAAATAAAAGGCTGAATGTAAGCATAAAATTTAGGTTTCCTGGAGCTATAAGAGTATGTAAACAATTTCGACGTTAAAGTGTTAATTGGTATAATACTAATACGTTTAATATGTCACTTATATAGACTTTATACATCTTGCATAATTCATTCTGATAGTTTTGAGTTATTTATGTACGACAGTAAGTAATGTATGATGCATCGTTTGTTAGAGAAAGACACCCAACTAATCTATTTCTTATGCCCATGGTTAGCCAAGAATATTAATAAAGACAGAGTATGAATTACATTATTAGATTTCGTTATATCTAAGTAAACAATTCGTACAATTAAGAACGAATTATGATAAATCGTTTTATACATAGTTTACACATAAAGGAAGTTTGTGATGTTAAATTAGTGATACAGGATAAAATATGACAGTTTAAGGAAAATATTATCCGACCATACCATTTGATGAATGAAAATTAAAAAGAAAAAAAAAAACTCAATTACATTAAAACGCCTATTACACGCGAGCAAGATTGATAAAATATATATGGAAATTACACTGTGCAACCTACTTTACCAAACAAGCATTTAAGTTCTTAAATAGCTTTCAATTTCAAATTGTTAATCTTTGTAGGAGAAGTTGAAAGTGTGACTGAGTTAAAAGCAGACCACAATTCTGAAAAAGAAAAGAAACAAGATGCTTCCGGTGACAGTGAATACTCTTTAATCGAGGAATGTAAAGCGCTGATAAGTGAAGCAGCTGACAGGGCGGTCCAGAGATCAATAAGCCGAACAAGCAAAGGGGAACAGGTCACTGATATAGACGAAATCCGCACAGAAGAAGCATTGCAAGAAGTGCACATAGTAGATCAAGCAAAGTCAGCGTCTGTTCTCCATCTTAATCAAGTTTTACCTGGTCCTTCCAGTGAAAATACATACAGCAATATTGACGTAGACAAAAATGAAGTAGAACAATCTGAAGTGAAAAGAGCTAAGGTGAAAAGTGAAATAGCTGAAACAGTGAAAAGAAGTGAAGTGGACACCAGTTACGCGCTAAAATGTGGTATACTGACTGGGTCTAATGAAGATATTTTTGAGAAACGAAATAAAGAAAAGATCAGTAAAAAACAAAATAAAAAATCAAAGTCCACAGAAAATATCTTCCAACGTGAAGTTATCGAATCTGTAAAAGAACATTTTCAAAACGAGAATACTTTGGAAAAAGAAGAAAACCAAACTTTTGAATCAAAACGTTCTAAAGATAGTTTCATTGCCAAAATGTTTAAATTTAGCAAAAGAAAACCACGAGCTGATGCAAACGTCTCTGCGGATATTAAAACACCAGTGAGAGATGAAATTGTTGAAGAAATTTCTCAAGAAAGTAATGCACAGCCAGTGAAGTCTGACGAGTCTGATCAAGGGAATACTGAACAGTCTAATAAAAGGAACCATGAAATAAGAAGATTAAATTCTCTTGATAGCGGAATCGTAGTTGACAAATGTTCTGATAATGCAAACAATGGAAGTGTGGAATATGCCGTTGTTCAGAAGACAAAGAAAAAAATAAAGGATTTAATTAAAACAAATGACATTACAACCCCACAATCTAAAGCGGATGATAGTGAGAACATAGTAACACAGGAAAAGGAGGTTGAAACTGTAGCTAACATTAAAGTAGACACTAAAAGTAAACAAACTGAAGAAGTCTATATAAATGGTGACAAGACTGATGAAGACTTTGTTTATATCAATGAACGAGCAGTGGATGTTGATGGTTTGGATGGGCCAAGTGAAGCTATTGTGTCAGAAACATTATCTCCAGTGAGCACCAGTGCTATGGTAAATAAATCAGAAGAAAAACATGTATTAGATGATGAACAACAGTCCACAGTATCCAATGATTCAGGCACAAGCTCTGGATCTATAATTAGAAGATCAGACATGTTGGCACCAGACAAATCCAAACTGAAGAAAAAGAGTTGGTCTTTTCAGTTAGGAGGAAAAAAGAAACCATCAGATGATATGGAATCTCACAGTGTTGTTTCCATGGACCCAAATGCCTCCAATACAGTAGAACCTAAGAAATCCAGGTGGAAATTTGGAAAATTTTCTTTTCGTAAAGGAAGTGATGATGTTTCATCTTCCACTCCAAATCTCCACAAAGCTGGAATACCAGAAGACGGGCATGAGGTAGTGATGAGGAAGCACTCTGATGACAAGAAGAAAACCAAACTGAAGAAAATTAAAGCAAAGAAAGAGAAGAAAAGGTCACCAAAGAAGAACAGTAGCTCATTAGATCAGAGGAGTATCTCTATGATAGAGATTGGTCAAGGAGAATCACTGGCACCAAGAAATAGAAGAAGTAAGTTTCTTTTCCTTAGCAATTATCTTTTGCACCATTTAGGTTATGGCATGTTATAGTAAGCATCTATAATGTGATCATAATAAATAAAATATACTCAAAAAGTAAAATAGAAATGGACAATTTGTGGCACGACTTGTATAAAATAGATCTAGCAGTGGAATTTTGTTTGTCTGAATCAAAAAAAGAATAAAGTACAGTATGATCTATTTGTAGTATTTTTTGTTTCTGATAATTAAAACATAAAATCTAGTACAATAATATAATATCATCTTGTAGGGTCTAATATCTATGTTTGTATGAGAATAACATCTCATGGCTGTCATATAATTTTAAGATGTATGGCAAGTTAATGTGCATGTCATAAAGTCAGTTAATGAGGTATGGATTAATCCATCAACCTTCTTCAAGGTTCAATGTCAACGCTGGCATTTAGTAAATATATTACCATTTCCTTGCTCATCATACAAGCATGCTAATGATGTTAAATAGCCAAGATGAATTAATTAGAATTAATTCAGTTCAAACATTTATAGCATTTTATTCATAGATTTTGAATAGTTTAAAAAGGGTAAACTGCTATAAAAATGTAAAATGCAAAACTGTTACAAATATTATTAAGTAGAATATAATTTAATAAAGGAATTAGATATTCTGTAAAGTACCAGAGTACTTATTTTAATAATACAAATTTGATCAAAGTGAAATGTGTACTGTACTTGAAAGAGCAGCGCTAAAAATGCACTTTCAACCAATAACACCTGTGCTATATGCAGTCAACTGATTCATTATAATTGAAATATATCTGTAACTTTGGATACAATTAGATTAATGGATAAATTTGATTATATCTTGAGAGGAGAGTTTTATCAAATTTTAAAGCATGATTTTACAGGACAAGTTTTACTTTATTTAAGCTAATTTTAATGATATATGAATGCTTATATGAAAAATTATATAAAAACCACAATATATCATTTCTCTACCATAGGTACATGTATAATTTATGTGAAATATATTCACAGGTGTAACATGTCATTTGAAGAAATAAATGAGTTTATTAACACAAGTATGTAAATAATATTTAACTGATTCACACATTATGAGGATGATTTTATGATTGATATAGTGAAATATTTTGAGCTGAAAGAATTCAATATATGTATATAAAGATGAGAAAATGTCAATTAAAGTAGAAAATGTAATTGAGCAATTAAATGAAAGGCTAAGGTTAAAATGAAAGCAATTACTGTAATAGGTTAAACTTATAAAAACTGTCGGCCTTTTCATTTAAAATGCCTCATAAATATCATAATTTAAAGGTAAATTGACTGACAATAATAACATAAATGTTCCTTCAAATCATTCAAAATTAGTCTTATTTTGTTGAAAATATTTACTTTGACCTGGTTTTGCAGTGTATATATAGTTGTTTTCTCTTATATTACATTTTTGTAGATAATTTAATGTGGAATGAGTTTTTTTTATAACTTTGTGAGACAGTAATCCTATGTAAATGAAATTCAACTAGTGCACTTCAAGGCTATGTAATTTTCTAGATTTAAAGTTGTTTACTTAACTGGCATGATATATAATTATAAATAACAATAGAAGTGTTCAGTTTATTTGTACAAATGAATTTAAAACACATTAAATACCAAAAGTGCTATTTTTCATTTTTAAGTGTTACCTAAATGTTTCCAAAATGGTGCTACAAGTCATAATAGATAAACCATATTTTGTTTCATTTACATTTTAGCCATTACTTATGTTATAGCAATATAGTATTTTGTATGGAAGTCCAATAGTCCAACTAATTGTACTGCGCGACAAGATATTGTGCTATTTTCGTGTCTGGGCAATATCTTGCCTCTAAAATATCTCAGAATCAAGCTTTGGAACGTCAATATATTTTGACTAGGAAGTCCAAATACAATTTTGTTTACATTTTGCTACTTTTATCACAAATTATTTTAAATTCAGGGCTGATTTTTTCATGTGATTAGCACCTAACATTCTCTAAATCAATTATTATAATATTAACATGTTTTTGCATTTTTCTTGAAGGGAAAAATTGTAGTCATTCCTGAGCTCAATGTGCCTTTAAATATAACTCTAACAATACTGGAAGCTAAATTGACCAACACTAAATTTTCATTCCCAAATATCCCTATAGATATTAGAGGCAGATGATGGAAGAATCTTCCTTTTTTTCTTCAGTAATTCAGCAAAAATATTTTTTTATAACGAAATATGCTTTATTAATAAGGATAGCAATATATGTTTGTAGCTGTTGAACAATCAAAAAATTAAAATGTTCAATCAAAGCAATGTAAATGCCTTGTAATAGAAACTTAAAATGTTTGAATGTATGAACCTTATGTGTAAGACTTCCTGATAGCTAGTTTCAATGATCTTTATTCTTCTCAAATTTTGTCATAAAACATGCAGTGTTTTTTGTACCAAGATAAACGTATATAAACAAAACAATTACATACTATCATGCACATTACAGGCAGTGTTACATCACATAATCTCCCTGGAGATTATAGAATGTCAAATAAGATACGATTTGTAAATTACTGTAATAAAAATGGATCTGTTTTCCCCTTAAAATATGTAAATTATGTTTGGAGAGAAAACTTAAATGACTGTCTGGATAATTTCTATTTTAGATTACAGTCTGCTTTAAGATATTTACTGACGCTCATTCATATTTTTTAATGGATTGCTGTTTTTGTTTTGTTTTTGTTTTTTAAAGTTGTTTTTGTAAAAAAAAAACAACCAAAACATGCCAAATTAGAATAATAAAGCATCAGTTTTGAAGTTTATGTATTATGCAAGTATATATTTCTCTTTTTTCAAAATCATATTTTGATGTATAAAAAAATACCTGAATTAAAGTCTTTAATAACATAACCAGCATATTTTCAATCATATGGAATTAAAAATAATTTTATCCTGTAATTCAATATAGCACAGCAACAACCCGATGTAAAATCATTAATGTAACATCATTAAAAAAAAACCCTGAACATCTCACTATGATTTTGCTGTTTTTACATGTTTCCTTTTTGTCTTTGTAATATCTGTGATAATTATTTGTTAACATTTTTAATGCTATTATAAAAATTGCTCAGCAATTTGTATTTCTGTTCTGCTCTATAATCTACAAAATGAGTGAAGCCAAATAAGGTTGTTTAGATGATGGTTATTAAGGCAATGAATAATTTGAATAATAGCATGCTTGTTGTTTTATAAGGTAGACAGAATTATAGTTATAATATAGGGGCTAAATGAAATTAGGGCTAAATGAAATTAAAATACTTTTTGTAATTTCAGGTATAGTAGAAGAGGACCTTAACTTTACTCAGACTGATGTTTTTGAGGGTGTGTCCCTGTCAGACCTATCACAAGGTTTGATATTATATCTTATACAGCTTTGATAATATATAATTACATCATCTCAGACCATTCTCAAACAAAAATAGATATTGTAAAAAAATCAAATCCGATACAACACTACAATGTGAAGCAAGTTATTCAAAGTCCTAAGTTTTTATCCAAAGTTTTCTAACAAGAGTTATAATGGCAAACCAATAAAAAAAAATCTGTGATTTTTATCATTTATCTGTTACTACTGATGTATATGCAACTCCTTAAGAAATAAAATAATAAATCATAATTTCAAATATTGTTCAGTGTAAGTCAATAAGAAAACCTCTTTATGTATTATACTATAATAAGATTTAATACAATAAAATTATAATTAATCATTAATGCCACTTTGTAGATGAAGAGGCAGAAGTTTCAACAAATCCTGCTGGTGGGAAAGGTGATGAAAAGAAAGGTAGCAAAATGAAAGAAGACACCACAATTATTGACAAAATCAAGTCTGCTGTTGTAAATAAAACTGAAAAAATTGCAAAACAAAAATCACTTGAACTTCCCACCATAGACACTGCTGTAAATCAGAAAACTGATACTTCAAAACTAGAAAAATCTGATTCAGTTGAAGACAAAATACATGTAACACACGCAGAGTTATCTGAAAATATAGAATCAAAATTGAAAGAGTCTTCAAGCCAAGAACATGTGGAAGGTGAATATGTAAACATTGTAAGTACAAAATTACAAACAGTTCATAATGCTCCAAAGAGCAATGAAAATAATGACATTGTAGCAGATGATGTTGAATATGCACAGGTAGTTAAGACAAAGGTAAAGGAAGTTCATGAAAATATTGATGAAACCAAGCAAACATTCCAATCTTGTGTCCCTGAGCAAATGCTGAAACTTGATACTGCCAAAGTTTTAAATGCTGAAATAAATGAAACTGATAGCCAATCAGATGTTACAGAAACAAATGAAAAATTAAAGTTTGAAAATACTGATAAAGAAACTTTAAAAGAGGAAGAAACAGATTTGAAATCTCGTGGCACAGCTTTTTCAAACATGATTTATTCTGATGAAGAATTTACAGCAAAACTAGCAGGTAAGATAGAAACCAAAACAGACTGTGGAAACGAAGATGAAAATGATGCTTATGTTGAAATACAGGAAATTGTAGACAATATTGGTGCTAATGAAACTTCAAAAGAGCAAGTTGATGAGAAAAATGAGATTAAAATAAAACCTGTGGATTTGGAAGACAGTGTAAAAGAAATTGGAATTACTGAAAGTGCTGTTGTTATTGAAAGTGCTGATATAACCATACAAGAGAAAAAGGTAGATGTCAGTGATAATGTCGAAGAGGTTGTTGTTGAAGAACTTGTTATTGACAAAACTGACTTTGTAAAACAAGAAAGTGAAACTGGTAAACCAGATATTGAGGAGATGGTAAAACAATCTGTCAAAAAAGTAGAAGGAAGTTTAATGATATTACCAGATAGTAGTCCAGCAACAAGAGATGCTGACACTGACATTCAACAGACAGTTATAAAGACAAATAAAGAAGGGAGTGTAATAGTTTTAAAAGATGTAGGTGTGCAGGTACCAGATATTTACATGCCTCTGGACAAAGAGAAGGACTTTGGTTTTACAGCAAACAATATTCCTTGTGTTAGTATTGGTATTCAGGTGACAGACAAAGATTTAGACATTGAACATGTTGTTGTATCTATGAACAAGGAAGATGATAAAGAAAATGTTTCACCTGCCTACTTCTGATACCTATAAATAGATTGTTTATTACATACTTATCACATTTGTAAAGTTATTTTAGAAAGATTCTACTATTTTAAGTTTATATATAGTTTTGAGAAAGAATCAATCCAACAAAATACACAATAAAGCTACTACAGACAAAGCATGTTTGGGAACAATTTCAAAATTATATCATAAGCCTGTCCCTAATAGGCAGTCTGTATAAGATATAGTACTGTATTATTTATAATTAAAGTGTTAGATTGATTTTTACCAGTGTAAGATCCTTTGACATATAAAGAAATTTTTTTTTAAAAAGATTATACCAGTCAAAACAATGAGTGTATATATTCAGAATATTTATCAAGAACTTCATGATGAACAAACATGTAAAATAATTTACATAATATAAATAATTCATACTTGTATGATTTTGCTTCATTGACAGTAAAATCAGTTAACATTTTAATGCTGCACAAACCCATCTTCTCATTTGTTATAAAATCATCTACCATGTTATTACATATTATGCATTTTGATAACAAGTTTAACAGACATGTATACAAGTATATAATAATATACCTCAGTATTTTATGTATGATATTGATATGTAAAGATAAAATGTAAATTACATGCAATGTGACAGGTTAGACTATATTGTATTTATCATGCCAGCTTTGTTGTACATGTACTATACCAATAAAATACAATTTATTATCAAAACACTGCAGAGTTTCTTTCATATTCAAATAAAAAAAATGTTGACCTAGAGTCTAAAATATTGTAGAGAAACAGAACTAAAGGCACAAACTTAAAGCTTCCAGTTCACTGAAAATGCATCAAATACAAACACAAGAGAGAAAACTATATGAATAAATTCACCATATATAATTGAACTTTAGACATTTTTCTTTTGTTTTATGGACTTACTTGGTTCCCTGTGGTGCCCTCACTTTCATATTGACCAAAGAATGGACATGGTTAAATCTAGTTTAACTTTGAGAATTGTGGCTAATAGTTCTTTTTTACTATTCACTTGTGTTATAACTTAAAAGAACAACTGGCTATGCCAATACAAGAAAAAAGGAACCACAAGTGTTCTGTTGGCCAGACAAACAGTTTATTTCAATTTTTTCCGTGACCCTAGAGATGCTACATGTACTTCAAGTGTATGATATATATGGCAATAGTAACCATCTGTTAACATCTGTGGAATTATCCCTCACATTGAACTGTGAAATTATCCCTTACATTGAACTGTGAAATTAGCCCTCAAGTGCTTTGCGTGCATAGATTTACATTGTGTGTATATGAAATATGGGACTCTTGTCCGATTACTAGAGCAAACATTTTGTATGATTCTTGAACATCAATTATAGTAGTTCATCCTAAAATGTATGAAATATTAAAACCAAACCAAATGTATAATCATTCATACATCTATGTAGCATTTTAATACACTACCAGATTTTATAAATTGATATACAAACATGGATGTTGACACAAAGATTGTGAAATGTAAGACCTGGATTTGGATACATTTGGTATGTTCACCCCACCCACTAACATATCCTAGGTTGATAGTGACAGATAAATGTATTAGGTTGTAATACCATTGTCCCTAACAACATTCTGGTGTGAGAGGGGAGCACTCCCTCATGTAGATTACAGTTTCCCAACAACAGTTTGTGAGCTTATATAATATCATTATTTTCTTTCATTAGAATCACCTGCTAGACAACATTTCTTTAAACATGTTAGGTTGTCATATTGTGAAATTATTGAACTACATTGAGCATACATTTTGTTTGTACAGCACAAAGGTTTTTGCTAATTTGGGAATGCACAATGACTCATTCATATTGATAGCAGATAAGTAATTGTGCAATTTAAGCATTCATTTAAAGGAGTACATGACTGTAAATATCTAGTGTCAGTGAGAAGGTTGATATAAACTTTAAACACAATCTCATTTAAATCTATCAGATATCTAGACATCAGCATTACTTCCTCAGACAGGCACCATCATGTTCATTTATAAAACATATATCTGAATAACATTTCATGGAGTAAAATATCACTTGGCATACAAGTTTAGCCCCAAATATACCCATATATGTGCAACCCTTAAGTTTTATTTTTTTAAGAGGCCACTAATATTACTCAATGTGTGGTTTTACCTTTGACTAATAACCTTACATTAAGAGCTAAATAAGGATTTTTGTTTAGAATTCTCATGTGTTAAAGGTAATATCCATAGCAAGCATATACCACACACACAAAGTTTTGAAAGAAAAAAAAATAAGTAAGCCAATGATTTGTAAATGTCATATGAACTAAGCCAATGATTTCATTTGTGCAAAAAATAGAAAATCATGCATTAGTTACTGCCATGAATTTTATTTCCTTTATGTCACAGATCATTTTGTGGGGTAGTAATAGTAATAAATTCAATGCTTAAATACTCCACATGATTAAATATTGCAAAATAGATGTTTAAATACCATTTAATGTGTTGTATAATACATTAAAATTACCTACTACATGTTGCAGTATTTCAACCACAGTGAAGATAAAAGGAGTTTTTGGTAGTTTAGTTTGCACAGATTTATCTAAATCATAAATCAATGTTCACTTTACAAATGCATATATGCAAAGTAAAATCATAAATTACCAAACAAATACTCCCCTGCTGTATAATTAATATTGAGTATTCTGTGAATAAACATGATTTTATGAAGTCCAATTTACAATAATCTACCTCATATTTTTTTCAATACAAGAGTGTTTATTTATTCCTTGTGTATGGAGAAAACAATATATCACACAGTCTGTTTCAAGTTTATTGTGAATTTTCTGTTTTCAATACAAATAAATAAGAAATGTATAAAACAAAATTCAATTAATACATCAAGAAAAATCTGATTTCTATAACTTAAACAAATATAGACTTGTATACTTAATGTTATGCAAAGTACAATATAATATACTGTATTTCTCATAATATAAGCCCTTTCCTTTTTAAAAAATCCAGATCCATTTTATATTTGGTTTTCTTCAAAAAAGTCAAGCTAAAATTGAAAGAATGTACTGACAGACTGACAATGTTAAATTACATTTATATATCTACTATACGCTTTTTGATTTGCACTGACAACATAACATTACTTTAAAAGAAAAATTGGATCTCAAAAAATTGGTGTTTTGCAAGGCCCTCCAGGGCTTATATTAAAAGACATAAAAATCAAATTATTATAAATTATAATCATATAGTCACTCATACACTCTAGACAATTACTGACAACTATTCAGAAAGGTAAAATTATCTATAACATAAATGCTTCAGAAAAAATATCTATGGTCAATTTTTTTTTTGGATTACAAAAGTTGATTTTCATATTTTCTTTAAGAACTAATAGGCAAGATGCAAGATGATATTGTTCATCTCTATATGGTATATAAAAAAGTTTGTAATTTCAAAAACAGCAAAAACACTACAACAAAATCAATTATAAATTGGCAAAGCAACATTAGCTATAACAATAATTTTTTATAAACCGATATAAAACTTTCAAGCCAACAAAACTAGGCTTAGTTTTAGTAGATTACCGGCAACAATTAAAGTTTAAGCTATGCGATAATAATGCAAATTAATGACTAAATTGTTAACAAGGGGAATTTCGGCACAGCTGTTATACTTCACTGTAAACAAAGTTAATTTGTCAAATTAACTGCTGGAAATTTGTTTTTTTTTCATTACGTGTGATTAACCAAGTTAAAATATGTTCATTATTAAAAATGAACAATGAGATATTTCTCTGTTTCATTACTTAAGAACTTTTCAATGTACATTCAACAGAATATGTTACAATTATCAATTTTTTATCAGCCAAAACTCCAAATATTGTCATTTTCTAAAATGATCTGAACTAATTCATTCATTTATACATCCATACATATTTTCATCCTTATATATCTGTGATAATAATTATTTTCGTTTTGCAAACTACTAGTATAAAACAGCCAAATTTTCTTTTATAGGCATGACAAGACACACTTTCATTGCTGCTAAGCCTTTTTACATCTAATTTTGTGTACAATGTAATAACTTAATCACAATGATAAGGCTATTTCATATAAAATGTGTACCTAAAAACTTGCAAGTTCTTGTTTAGTTTACAAATTAAGGCTTTGTAAAATTCTCATTACAGAATTTACTTAGTAAGCCTTTGTCATATAACAGTACCAGAAAACAGTCTTTTGCACATCCTCTATAAAATAGTTTTTATGCCTGGGATAATTACAAGTACATTTCTACATGGATATGATTCTGCATAAACATGCATGTTATAATCAACACAATTTTGAAAATAAATACACATCTAGCCTGTGCACCACCTTATTAGTATAAAATTGTATAAAGAGCTGTCAGCAGGAAAGTGTGCTTGACTATTCTCAGTGCTTGATAGTAAAACATGAATCTGCTTAATTTAGAAAGTTCAACGCCAATGCTGGGGGTCAGTACAATAGCTCTCCTTATTCCTCAAATAGTTGAGCAAATAAAACTAATAGAAAAATATGTAATCAAGTATGAAATATATAAATATTCACAATCCAAGTAACACTACATTGTTTGATTTAAACAGATAAAAAAGTGAAGCTGTTTTAATCACTACATATGTACCATGTAGTTAAACCATAAAAGTGAAGCTGTTTTAATCACTACATATGTACCATGTAGTTAAACCATAAAAGTGAAGCTGTTTTAATCACTTCATATGTACCATGTAGTTAAACCATAAAAGTGAAGCTGTTTTAATCACTACATATGTACCATGTAGTTAAACCATAAAAGTGAAGCTGTTTTAATCACTACATATGTACCATGTAGTTAAACCATAAAAGTGAAGCTGTTTTAATCACTACATATGTACCATGTAGTTAAACCATAAAAGTGAAGCTGTTTTAATCACTTCATATGTACCATGTAGTTAAACCATAAGCCTGTTGGTGTGAATGAATATACCCATGCAACCAGTGCAGACCAACATAGTTTGTGCTGTTCACTATAAAGTCAGTACATAGTTAGACATTTTGAATTTTTCCCTAAAAACATGAATGTTTTTGTCCAACTTTTAAGATGGACAAGTTCATTTAGATATTCAGAAAAGGAAGGGTTAAAGGAAAATTGGCTACATATTTTGAGTAAGGTTGTTATAATTAATTCCTGTGGATAGTGCATTCCTTCAACTAGATAACATCACTTTGTTAATTAACTTGACAACATTTCACTTATTGAAACATTTCTTTTAAATTTACATGAATCTTTGGCTTATGCTGCTTTAACAACATCTGGCTGAAATTTACCATTTATTTAACATTACACTAATAAAGTTAAACCAAACCTAAAAAAAAAATAAACTGTTTGTTTTGTTTCTTCTTTTTTTACTACTAAAACAAACTAGAAAATATCACGCATGTCTTCAGTTGACTTTTTTTCTTATCAAATAGAATGTTACCATTACATTAAGTGACATTTAGATGTAAAAAATTATTTCACAATTTTTTGTTTGTTTCATTATTAGGTGTATAGAAACAAGATAAAAGCCTCAACAACCACATGCTCTCATCTTCATTATGATAAATAAAATCTTAAACATTACACAATATATCTGAAGGTTGTTGGCTTTCAACAAAGTATCAAAGTGGCTTTAGCTGCACATTCATTGTAATGAATAAATTATTGGAACAGCTTTGTATAAAAGTTTAATATGTGGGAGAAATAAACTTTTAATTTTCTCAGAACAAAATTGATTATTAAAGCATTGTATTCATGAACATTGGGCATGAATTAGATGATCTTTGTGTTAATCAAATATTGATTTTTTTACTCTCAACTACTAGTATTTTAAGTCACATCAGCATTGCAATGGTGTTATGTCATCTCTCTACCTTTACTGATGTAGGAAGATATCAGGTGCTTCTCCCTGCATTATTTCAGGCAAAACTATCTGGACAGCATTACAGAATCCAAACACCATTAAAGACAAATTCTAACCTACAGATGCAAGTAGCAATAATCTGAAACATAGCAACTTTGACCACTTGGCACTCCAAATTGTATTGAACAATTGGCATCAAATTCCCTCCAAATTGTATTGACCACTTGTCCAGGGTGGTCCTCCAAATTGTATTGACCACTTGGCCACTGAGGTGTATTGACCACTTGGCCAGGAAGACCCTCCAAATTGTATTCACCACATGGCCAGGGAGGCCCTCCAAATTTTATTAACCACATGGCCACAGAGGCCCTCCATATTGTATTGACCACTTGGCCACGGAGGCTCTCCAAATTGTATTGACAACTTAGCCACGGAGGCTCTCCACATTGTATTGACCACTTGGCAACAGAGGCCCTCCATATTGTATTGACCACTTGGCCACATAGGCCCTGCAAATTGTATTGACCACTTGGCCCCATAGGCCCTCCAAATTGTATTGACCACTTGGCCACATAGGCCCTGCAAATTGTATTGACCACTTGGCCACATAGGCCCTGCAAATTGTATTGACCACTTGGCCACATAGGCCCTGCAAATTGTATTGACCACTTGGCCACATAGGCCCTCCAAATTGTATTGACCACTTGGCCACATAGGCCCTGCAAATTGTATTGACCACTTGGCCACATAGGCCCTGCAAATTGTATTGACCACTTGGCCACATAGGCCCTTCAAATTGTATTGACCACTTGGCCACATAGGCCCTGCAAATTGTATTGACTACTTGGTCAATAGGCCCTCCAAATTGTATTGTCCATGGAGGCCTTCCAAATTGTATTTACCACTTGGCCCTCTATATTGTATTGATCACTTGGCCACAGAAATATTGAATGGAAAATTTCACAAAAAAATATTGAATGGTTTTAGTCCAAATACAAGAGGGATCATTTAAGATATTTTGCAGGGCAAGAGCTAAAACATGCTCCTTAAACATCTGAAAGAGGTCTCTGAAAAAGGCAAAAGACACTACATCATGTTCTTTTTTTAAACTTTTACTGTAAATATTAGAAATAGTAAGTTACATAATCCATTTCTATATTAGACTACATGTATATATTCACTAAGTATAGATCTAAGCTGATACTGTGAGCTGTTTGACTGTACACGGAGATGATGACTTGCCTATATCATCAGTATAAAGTCTAGACAGACTGTCTGATCAGACTATAACACTGCTGGCTGATTTTTTGATATTAGAACCTCTTAAAGGAACTCCACTGAGGTTTTCAGACATGACAAGACTGGAAATATTTTTTCGAGAATTACGTTACATTTGATGAAGGTCTAGACCAGTTATTTGTGTGCACAATTTCAGATCATTTGTTCTTTCTGTTTTTCCAGAATATTAATTCTCACTGTGAAAAATGACCTTAAATGGAAAAGCGTTGCAATGCTTTTCACTCAAATTGGGCTAAGAATAACTCATAAATAGGAATTGCAATATATTTCTGGGTGTACTTTTTAACAATATTTTGCAAATCTTTCTGTTTTAAGTGACCCAGCCCATCAATGTAATAAATACAAATTTTATGTTTTTTATACTTTTTGACCTCAGTGAAGTTCCTTTAAAATAATTCAAAATAAATCCAAGCAGGACAAGCCTATTATATAAAATTACTGCTGAATAATAAT
The DNA here is from genome assembly GCF_026571515.1 of Ruditapes philippinarum. Lineage (NCBI taxonomy): Eukaryota > Metazoa > Mollusca > Bivalvia > Venerida > Veneridae > Ruditapes > Ruditapes philippinarum. Next base: position 30,818 of record NW_026859341.1, read on the forward strand.
AAATTAGATATCTCTAAATACAGATCTACTATGATATGTTGGCAACAATGGACGGTTCTCACATTCAATAAATAATGCACTTATAGCAAATATAATATAACATATTATAACAACATGACATACAAGGATACATTATACAGTATACAAGATTCTAACAATGTGAAATGATGAATGAAAATTATATGATTATGATACATTAACTTTTCATGCATGTTTCATGGATTGAATCTTCATCAAATAACAAAACAATCATCTTACAAAATTCACAAATAATCTTACAGCTTGCATGCAATATGACAAAACTGAAACATTTGCTATAAAAACAAACAGAATTAACTGAAACATTTTCAAATAAAGTAGACAAATATTAGTAAATAATATATCATATTAACTTGAGGCAATATTTACAGTTATTTGATGATGTACAAGCTAAGATGATTTATCACCTGGAAAATTCTTTATGTACAGATAACCTTTGCCAACTGTTACAATTTTGGAGCATTGCTCTGAGAAAAATACATTCATATCAAAAATGAAATTCTATGAATTGCAGTAGTAAAACATGGCATACGTATGATGACCATGTCTGTAATATAAACAAAAACTATTAACATATTTCAGACTGTTTTTATGATAACTTACATGGTTAAGGAGAAAGGTATGTATGATAAATAATCATGTTAACTGTGCAATTTAGAACAATTTGCTTCAGGATAAATATATATATATATATCTTACACACACACGCAATGATGATAACACTGTTAATGGTGCACATAACTTAATATGTATACAAACTAGCACATATTTACTCCAGTAATTTCTATTACCCACAGGGCAATAGATATAAACAGGACATTTAATTAGATAAAAATACAAGTATATCTGTTTGGTAATTTGATAAAATATTTTCAAGTCTAAGTTTGAAAAAAAATAAATAAAAATCATGAAATATTTACCACACCTTTTGATATAGTATATTAAAATGTAACACATCATCAGTTATCACTAATGGTATGTATCTACTTTGTAATGTATCTTCCTGGACAATATTTTTTTCCAGTACATATCACATCATATGCACCAGTTAAAAAATCAATATTTGTATAATACCTATTTCCTCCGTGCTCCTTGAAACTATGAAATAATTTTTGGTATATGATCATCATCAAATACTTATCCCTTTTTAAAGTAAATTCCTTAAAAATATACAAATATTAAAGCAAGCTTCTACAATTATCTCTTGTTTATTTTAATCTCAATAATTACAATAAAATTATAATGATAATAATAATAATAATAATTTAAAATGAAATTTATATACAAACATAAATCTTGAACCTAGCATAAGCTGACGACTCTAACAATTAAAGTATTATCTAATCTAGCCATGCAAGAGGCAGATATATGAGCCACCCCATGACAAAACCAACGGAGCCACCCCATGACAAAACCAACGTAATGCATTTGCGACCAGCATGGATCCAGACCAGCGCAGTCTGGTCTGGATCCATGCTTGTCGCAAACGCATAATGTTGGTTTTGTCATGGTGCGGCTCATATAACATCCAGGGGTGTGCAGGATTCTCCTGGAAATCATGTCCCAGAAAACACAGAATAAAAATCAAATTAAAACTACTACCACTTTAATGCTTTAATGAAACTTTAAACAAACACTAGCAGAGTCAAGCCAATCTTTATTTATTCTAGTTCATTCACAACCGGCCCACCCCCACAAAAAAGCAACTGAACCCCCCCCCCCCCCAAAAAAAAACAAAAAAAACAAACCCTAACATTTTAATAAAAGTGATTTATATAAATGTATTTTATTTCTCAAAATTCATTACTAGAACTAGATTTACTACAAAGGAAATGATTTTAGAGAAAAATTAAGAAATAGATAAATGTAAACAGTAACTAAACTATAAGAGAGTTGGGACTGGAAACTATTCACAATCTATTTGTGCTAAACATTTATATAAACTGTAAGCTAGGTAAGGTGATTACACCATATACATATATAAACTTTACATCGAGTATATTTGCATAGATAGCACAATTACATATACATATAGTGTAATATCACAGAATGCTTTTATATGTTTTAGTTTAACATGTCTTTAATGATAGCAAATCCTTAGAAATACACTGCCACCCCGTTATAACATGTCCCATTATAACACTAACCTCAGAATAACGCTTATAGGCCTTGGCTCCGAAAAATATATGTAATATACACATATTTTATGGTTACACTTTACACTTTATTATAAATAAACAAAATGAACATTGCATATGTACAGTCATCCCTTTAACTATTCTCATTGGTTGATAATATAACAGGGGCAATACTTAGTTCACAGAGGAGAATGATGCAGAAGATATCCTTGCTAAAGCTGGCAGGGAAATTTGAAGATTGAAATGAAATCATTAAAAATTGTAGATAAAACTTGCATGCTACCTGAGGTTTTTTGACATAACAGGACTGGGAATGTTTGTGTGTGATTGTTTCTTTTAGATTTTCATACTTTTTGATGTAGAGTCTATACTTATATGCAAAATTTCAGATCATTTGCTCAATCTGTTAAGATATTTTTTTGTTGTGTGTGCAAAATGACCTTAATATAAAAGGCGTTTAAACACTTTAACTCAAATCTGGCTAAGAATTGCAATTAATATCAATTTATTTTAAATTTATTTTTGAGTATATTTCTTAATTATCTTTTTCATATTTGTCCATATTAAGGCCTCCAGAGGATGTATTTCTCAAATTTTTAAGTTTTAATACTTTTTACCATAATGGAGCTTCTTCAATCAGAAATTTCTTGATTCACCAAAGGGTATAATTCACAAAAAACCATGTTACTTATGTGTCTTGGTCAGTCCAACAATTATGTCCTTTATGACACGTCTCAAGTTTCAAGTGAATTCTTCCAGTGGTTACTAAGACATTACAGGTAAAACTTGTATAAAGTGTTACATCAACACTGATGCCAGGATGAGTATGATAGCCCTACCTATTCTCTGTCTAATTGAGCTCATATTAATAATAATAATAATAAAAATAATAATAATAATAATGAGAATAATAATAATAACAATCATTATACAAATGTACCATAAAGGATACATATTTCCAAATTTCTTTTCATGAGTTATATAAGACTTAACAGAAACATTAACAATTTTTCATAAATAATATGGTAACATCATATATCAACTAAATGCATTCAAGAAAACTGTACAGCAGGTTGGCATACTCAGGTAAAACAATAACATCATATCTTAATGGTCTGAACTTTACACAAAATATTATATGTTCTCAAGTAATTGTTTAAAAGCAACACTGGTCAATGAATCTATTAAAGCCATATTCCTATATAGTTATGTTCTAAAACCATGGGAAAATTGAAGCACAACAATATTTGGTCCTGGATTCAGGGCATCAGTCTATAGATTGGTTGGTATTACAATGAGTTTTGTTCACGAGTTAATAAACAATGTTGTAACAGTATCCACAGGGAGTATCTGGAGGAAAGTATGAGCAGCTGTAATCACAGAAATATAATGAGCGCCAATTTAATCTTGCTATCATAAAATGAGGTCATCTTCGCTGTCAAAGTTTGGTCGAGATCTGCCGAATTGTTGAACCTGATCTGCCGGTGCAAGATCTTCTACCATTCCCCAGTTTGCTGTAATATAAAATATAATAATTGTTCGCTATCAGTTTCTCTACTTGTAATAGTGTTTGTAAGTGAACAGCATGGATCCTGATCAGACTGCGCAGATGTGCAGGCTGGTCTGGATCCATGCTGGTCGCAAACGCATAACGTTGGTTTTGTCGTGATGCTGCTCATATACAGAAGTTAAACAATTAACATAAAATCTATCTACCGGTAAGATACATGTAAGTTATATTGTGTTTTTAAGCAACAGAATGGAGTCAATGTACAGATATATTGTTTATTGAAATGTTTTAACAAATACAGTGTACATTGTAATATATATTATATATTGCTGCATATATGAAACTTTCTGATGGCAAATATAGAAAAGACATATAAACAAATAAAGTTGCATCAATATTATATGTGAACTTTATTCAGTAATATATGTAAGTTAATAATGTAACAAAAGAAAAAGAAAGCTGTAGATTTGTTTATAAATATTTAGTTATGTAAAAAAGGTATCATTTTCTAATCAAACTGTATTCTAATCAAACATAAAGTATGTCAAATCAGCAGCATATTAGAATCTGTCTAACAGATACACTAGTTCAACTTAGTTAATTTAAAAACCAAGTATACACTCAGTAATTGGATTATTTAAATCAACATACAAATAAGAAAAAAATCCTGTTTGATAATACATGTATAAGAAATAAACTCTTTCATTCAGTTATATATAAGATTGCGAAATAAATTGATATTTAATTTTCAGTTATATATAGGTCTATTATCATTTTAATCTTGATCTTATTTTACAAACATGTAGACTGTTTATGATCAATTGATTTGCATTCAATTATCTAATCTTCATATAGACGTCTATTGTCTTCATAACCTCACAGAAAAAGCAAACAAATGTTTTTTTTAACATTAAACATTTTATTAATACAGCAGACATTAATGAAGAGATCAAAAATAATGAAACAACTAGGCTAGGAAACCTTGTCTAAAAATATTATGAAAGATATCTGTTAGTTGGCGAATCAAGGAAGTGTTTGCCTTTTCCTACGTAGATCTAAAATCTTAACTTGTAGCCTTTTAGGAACTACTGATTCTGTCCATGTGGCCTATGCAGCTCAAGATCAGATGGTGCAACCCTAATTTCTGATCATGGTCTGCACTGTTCATTATTCAGTCTGTACATATTTTGAAATTTTGCCTAAAAATGATAAATGGTATTGTCCAGATTGAAAGATGGGCAAGTTCATTTTAGATATTTAGGGATAAGGGTTAAAACTGTTCTGATAAAAAAATTCTTTCATAATCTTTTGTCCAAGGTTTCCTTTATAAAAATGTTAATAGAATCTAATGTTTATCTATTGAAATTTTATTTAATACTTTACCTTTTAAAAACAAGGTCATTTATTTCTTATGTTTTGTAAATTGTGTAAGTTTATGTAAATTGTGTAAGTCTTCTTTTTTGGAAATGGAGCCAGCTAGTTCTTGACAAATTATATTAACTTCATCAACATTCACAAAAGTAAAACAACATGTACTATTGTTAACTTGTTAATATTTATACCTCACATAGATATCACTTCCATGTTCACGGGACAACTATATAACACAAAAATATTTCTGTAAGCTATCTCATGATATAAATGTATTGACTTTATATTATATAACACCTTCCATTATGTCATGTTATATTACCACACTTTCTCATTTTTATATTACAACATAAATACTTCATTTAAATGCTATTTCAGCATTTTTTAAAACTTTTCTACAATTATATAATGTCATATAATAAATATGTATCAAACCAAAGAGCAATTGTAATGCAAATATATTTTCCGTTACACCTTTTTAATCATATAAAACTTTCCTGACAGCTAAATGCCTATTTACCCACTGATTGTTAAACACAAAAGGTTTGTCAGTTGTCATCTGTACATAGCCAGGTCAGTCAGCTCTTTGACCGTATTGGTAGCTTAACTTTAGAGGATTTAATATTGAAGTACTTGTACTTACAATGGATAGTTCTAAAAAGCAATTTCACAAGTCAATTTCACAAATTCAGCAACTTAATTAAGATATAATTTAAATCTTATAAGAATAAACACATGATAATATATTTAACTTACTATGTGAGTCTTCATCATCTAACATTTTCCTAGGGCTCGGACTTCTCACCCATGGTATAGGTTCTTTCTTTGGTGTCGTCTGTACATCTGATAGCTCAAACTCATCATCAGAGGGCGCTAGTTTATTTTTGCGTAGATGTTTCTTCTTTTTCTTCAGCTTTTTAACTGGAGTGTTTGATCTTTCCTCAATATCGCCTAATTATGAAAACATAAATGCACATTTTTTATATACGTATTTTCATGAATTCGGCTCATCCCAAAATGAATTTAAGAAATCTAAATAATTTTATTTTCATGGATTTTACAAAGCACCTATTCTTTATTGATTTAAGATGACTTCAATGCTTTTTCTTTAACTTGATAAATTGGTTGGTACAAGCAAGCACCTGAGTAGACCCAACAACTTTCCTTAAGCTGTCTGTATAGCTTCTTCACATGAAAGAAACCAAAAGTCTCTGACATGATTCGAACTCATTGCGGTGAGGGGCAAGTGGTTTGAACTCAACAACCTTAAGAACTGGGATGTAGAGCCCCTTCTCCTTAAAGCTTTCATCAGTATAAACCCTTTAATTGTCCTAAACTCATCATAACAAATTATTCTAATTTGGAATCAAACATTTAGCAGTTAGGGACAATGAGGTTCATAGTCAGAGGCTTTGATAACTAGGTGGCGACAGAAAAAGAAATCAACATTAAATAAAATCAAAAACAATAAAGGCCATTTAAATATATAAATAACTATCTAAACAAAGTATAAGTAAAGGTAATTGTATTAAGCTGTCTTTATAATTCTGGTGCAAATAAATAAAAAGTTATATAATCTTGCATCAATTATGGTTCATGTTTGTTCTAATTGGCACCACTTACCATTTGCCATTCTACCATCAGGGGAATCTCTGGCATCATGCATGTGACTAGAATATCTGTCAATGTCATTATCTAAATGCTGACTGTGTCGTAATGTATCAAACCCTTCTTCACCATCTGACGATAACTGAGGCTTCTTTTTCTTTCCCTTCTTTTTCCTACCACTATCTGGTGAACCCTGTTTCACTTTTCTGTCATCTATATACAGACCTTTACTGTTCCTGAAAAAATCTGGTCTCCCTGAAATCTGTTGGGCAGAATCATCATCATCATCATCACTATCATCAGGGTGAACAGATTCTACATGAATTGTGGACACTGATGATGTATTATGTACATAATTATTTCTGTCATTGTTGTAGCCAGGACCATCATAAGACTGTACTTTATTTTTAAGCTTTTTATTTGGTTTCTTTCCCCTTGGACTATTTCCACTTGAAACACCTTCCAGGGGAGGTAATAACTGTCTACCAGGCCTACTAGAGTTACTTCCCTCTTCCCCTGTACCATTTGATAGGGCTCCATTCATCCAGCCTAGACCAAACAGTGATCTGGATGATCTAGGAGCTCTAATATCATCATCATCATCTGCTGTAAAGTTTCTTGGTGTGCCAGACTTTTCATTTGATATAATATTATGTGATTTTTCCTGAGTTGCCAATTCATCTAGTTTTCTTTGTCTTTCTTTTTCTTTAGCTTTAGCTTGCTTATACTGATCATCCTGGGAAAATAGACACATAAATTAAAAATTAATATAGCTTGCTAATTATCTTTCAAAAATCAATTAATTCTACTAACAAATATATATCTATAAGCTTATCTTTAGTGATTAAAAGCTGTGCCAAATAAACCATAAAGTAATTTTCAAACTTCAAATAACTATCAAAATAAAGTTTATGTAAGAAATCAAATTATATATTCAACAGGCAATAACATTAAAAGAAAACACATCACACTTTCCTTGTGCAAATAATTGAAGTTAGTGTGGAAACGAATGAACAAAAAAATTAGAACACACTTCTAACAGTTAAAATTTTCAAATCTGATAAACAACCTCAGCCCTTAACTAACCACATATTTTAAATGAATATCTGATATAGCCTACATTAAATCTTCATCTCTTATATCATATACAAAACTTCACATCAGAGAAAAGGCTTATTTTATAATGATGAGAGGTAAAAGTTAATGCTGAAAGAAACATCAATGTGTTGATGTACTCAATAATGATGCTGCAGAAAACATGGGTATTTTCGTTTTAAGATAGAAACATGGACCTTTTAACTCACTGAAATAAACATGCATGCATTCTAAATGGCAAATCCTTTAATTTACTGAAAGAAGGAAGAACCTTTAATTTTCTGCTGAAAACATGGATGAGTGAAGGATGTAAATATTTTGAAGGTAAACAGGGATTTTTCAAGCTGTTGATGGTAAACAGGGACTTTTCCAGATGTTGCAGGTAAACAGGGATTTTCCCCAATGATTCAGGAAAACAGGGTTTTTTGGAAGCTGCTGAAGGTTAACAGGGATTTTTGCAGATGTTTAAGGATAATGATGGAAGCAGTTAAATATTTAAAGTATATGTCTGATATAAATCACCAAACAAATTTAAGCGGAAATATTACTTTGGATTCATATAAGTGCAAACTAATTGTCTAGAGATTTCCCTTTATGATAATTGACAACTTCTTAAAATGTTTATATTCCAAAGATTTGACAAAAACTATTTAGTCGATCTAGACAATATGTTGTTTTTGGTGAAACTTTTTCAAAGTTAACACAAGGTGTGCTTTCGTAACTGTTAGCAGTTTTATGAACCAAAATGTGCAAAAGTACCAAAATAGTTTAATTGTCTGCAACAGCTGGAAGTTGCTTGTGTTTTCTTTTACTGTTTTCATATTTTTCTATCTGTAAATCAAACAAGTAAATAAGTATATAAAAACATGATATAAACAAAGGCTGCCACAAGTCAGACACCCGTCTGAACATTCTCAATACTTGATAGTAAAACAGATAATGCAGAAATTTGGATAATGCAGGAAAATTTTCTTCAGTCCACACAAGAACTATAATTTGGTAAAAATAAGTGTTGTAGTAATGAATCTTAAATTCTCATGAATCTTTCCAGGTTAATGATTAATACAAAGTTGTATATAAAACCATGACCAATTGTTCCTCTAAAATAAGTTGGATAGCTCTACTATTCCTAGAAAGTTGAGCTAAAATCAAGACATGCTCACATAATCCATGTTGTCATGCAATAACTACCCTTACCCATTAAAACATAGAATAGTGTTATAGCCTTGACAATCCTAGCATTTTGTCAGTAAGTAAAATATTTTTTTCCAGTTAATGTCAAGACTAATTTTTTTTCATTTAATAGCAACTAATATGAAAGACCAAATAGTCTTGTTTCCCATTAATACAACAGAAGCTAAAACAATTGCTAAAATCAGTACAAAATAAAATACAAAAGTGAATCATAACCAATCCTATTCATGCAAATTTTCATGAATGATTGTATCAGATCACTGCAGATATCTTCATGAAATCTACTAATAAATCTAGCTTACTGTGAAACTGAAAATATGTGACGCTTTGACAGATCATGTCAAATAGCCACTTAATCTTTAAAGAAGCACACCTCCAGATGCAGGCTAATTTCCAAAAATTTTGAAACTGTATTAAAAAGTAAAATATTGTGAAGTAAACAAAGAAAAAATTTACACATTGCAAACAGCACTAACAATACAACCAATTACCAAAAAGAGGTCAAAATATGCCAACACAGTACAAATATAGTGAAAAATATGCAAAATGGATCATTTATCAGACATAAAATTAAAATCATTAATTTTAACTTGAATCTGTTTACTATTCTAAAAACTCTTTTTATTTTTCTCAAGTTTGGTACCCACATCACGAAGATTACCAACAAAGCCAGCTCTACTCTCGGATTCCTCAAGAGAAACCTTAAACACTGCCCACTACTCTGCAGGAAAACAGCCTACTTATCCCTTGTTAGATCCACTCTTGAATACAGCTCAATTGTATGGGACCCATTCCTACAGAAAGATATAGACAAGCTTGAGTCGATCCAACGGAAGGCTGCTAGATTTATTTCTGGGGATTACAAATCAAGAGATCAAGGCTGCGTTACCAGGATGTTGAAGCAACTTGAGCTATCTCCATTACAAGACAGAAGGAAAATGGCACGATTGACATTCTTCTTCAAGGTGGCTGAGGGGCTGGTGCCAGCCATGCCCACCGATACCTATCTGACCCCTATTCGTGGTAAACGCCTAATTAAACCTAAGAAACTAGACAATTACATAACTAAAAACATTGTAGAAAAACAAGCTATAAACCATCATAAGTGCTATAAACCTATTATCTCAAAAAGTGACCAATTTGAACAATCATTCTTTCCTAAGACTATTAGTGATTGGAATAACTTAGATAGTGCCGTTGTGTGCGCAGATACAGTACAGAGCTTTAAAACAGCTCTCCAACAGTGCTACTAAATTACTTAGCTCCTCTCTCCCGCTGCGTATATACCGGAAGGTTCTGCAGTGTACACATTCAGATTCAGATTCAGTTTGATTTTCTTGAAATATTTTGGCTCATCTGGAGGCATGCTACCAATACAATTTCTTGCACAAGTATATATACCTTTTTCTTCAACTCTTCAGAAGTGAGAGTTTTCCATGGGTTACCGCCACCAACAATGTCATCATCTTCATCGTCTTCCTCAACTTTCTCTTCTCCGAGTTTCTTACGCTCTTCTTCTTCCTTTCTCTCTCTAAAACAATACAGTAAAAACAATACAAGATAACTAGATAAAATATACGAACTTCAATCACAGGACAATCACCAAAACCTCTACATTGTGACTTACATCAATTTTTGTTAAATATAATCTTAATTTTCTTTTAATTTTGTTATATTGCTCTAAAAGAATTTTCCAGAATATTGTTACTCACACTCGGGTCTCGAAATACTATGTGGTAGATATAAAAGGAGGCCCCGTGATTTAAATTCACTTTTTATTATTTAAATTTATCTTTTCTGTCCAAAAACAGCCCTTTACTATTTGCAGCTTAGCTTTATGCTCTTCATATTTCATAATTTGGAAAAAAATACCATTAAAACAACAGCTGTCCTGGAAACAGTGCACTCCACTTACTTAGTGCTAATTGCAGTGTGCTTTAATGTCCAATTTTATGTTTTACTATTACAGGTACCAGAGACCTTGACTTTTTTACCTGTAAATGTGGACTAATCAAGGTGCATTCACATATACATATCAAATTTCAGTCTACTTACTTTATGAACACAAGGTTAATCAAAATGGCAACCAAAGCTGTGACACAGCTATTTTGCTGTTCAAAAAATCAAAAGCAGTTGCAAGTTCCAGTAACAAGGGTTTGTTCAACAAAATTCAAGGGGGGAAATAATACAGAATTTTCCAGGAGAAAAAGACCATAAGAATGTACCTCAAGGTTCATTTAGGTTTTTTTCAAAATCTTACACCTTGGAAACAAATTTACAATTTTCTTTCAAAGCCAACTGGAAATTTTTTCCTTTTAGGGTTTTGAATTTCTATTTTTCAAAATGGGCAAATTTAGGACACCTATCATCGAAAATCAAACTTTGATATGGGAAAAAACACTTTGTCATCCAATTATACCAGGTCAGCTACACAGGACTGGTGACAAAAGTCATAGAATGAGAAGTAACCATGACCATGCTGAAACATATAACATGTATGAGAACAAACCCTTCTTCTCGTTTTTCCTGACTCTCTCTGGGCCTTTCTCTTTCTTTTTTTTTGGTCTGACCTGCCTAAAAGCCCCCATTTTTTCTCAAAATCCCCCCGGGAAATCTTTAACTTCTCTTTAACCCTGATCTAAAAAGGGCCTAAAAAAACCTTTGACACCCCCTTTAAATTAATTTTTAAAGCTCCATCTTATTTCCACTCCCCTTTAAAATTTACTGAAAACTTTTTCTCCTGAAACCCCAAAACAAGGGGAAAAACTTTTAAATTTTTAAATATTACCTTGAAAAAATTCTTTTATAAAAAATCAGAAAAACTTACAACTTTGGAATTTTATTTAGAATTGAAATTTTTTAAATTTGTTTTAAAAATAAATAAAATTTCATGTTATGGGGGGATATTACCTGGCAAACCTATTGGAAAAGGAAGGCACTATAATTTGATAACATAAAATATTTTATAGTCATTTTTTAAAAAACACACTATCAAGAGGTAGTGAGATTGGAAACAAATTGTGTGCTCCCCGACCTGCTTTGACACAGCTTAAAATGATGAAAAGTAAGGGGAAAAAAAAATATTTTTGTCCTCTGTTGACCTTGACACCATTTTAACCTTCAGCTCCACTTTTAATATAAAGGTCAATAAAGAAAAGGGGTACAAAAAACAAAATGGTAAGTAACAATGTTAATGGGAACAATAGGACAAAACCAGCGCAATAAAAATTTTCCTAAAACTCTAAACTTAAAAACCCACCTACAGTTTATCAGAAAGCAGGGGTTTGAAGTGGAAACAACAAAAATGGTTGAATAATTCTAAAAAAGAAAACGACATTACATTTGACTTTTGAAAAATGAAATTAAAAATTGACTGTTTTTACCAATTTTACAAGGGTCAACTTGTTAGTGGTTTGACCAAGATTTTCAAGGTTTATTTTTTTCCAATGACTCCCACCCTCATCAAACATGTTTTCCGGCAGAATCAACTTTGTTACCTAGTCTGGTAATAAGTAATAACAGTGGATATAATAATGGTTATAATTTAATGTATTTGTCACCCTTAATGCAAAAGTAAATGGGTTTACTCCTATTTAAAAATTTTATATAAAGGGAGTTAGGCCCTTGTTTTACTTGCACCAAGGTGGACGATATGTCAAATTAATGTTCACCTCAAAAATCTAATTCTTTCAAAGATGATTATTGATTTGGAGTGATTAATATGAAAACATAATTGTTTTTTCCACTGCAAAGTTGAAAAATTTAAAAATTTTTACGGTTGAAAATACGGAAAATTGGGACAAAAAAATGCAAAATTTTTTTTCATTTAATATTTCTCAAATTTTTTCATTAAATTTTGGTGCGGTATTAAAAATCTATTTCTTTCCCTTGGGCCAAAATAAAGTAGTTAATTTTTTGAGTGATATACCCGTAAGTTTTTACCCGGGTGTATTTTGCTTGGGGAAATCTAAAAAACTTTTTTAATTTTAGGGGATTCAAAAGAAAAAAGGATCTTTTTTATAAATAGGAAAAATCTTTTAAATTTTATTTATTTTAAAATTTATTAAATATTTTACATTTTTTTAAATATCAAAATTTGAAATTTTATAAAATAAAATTTTAAGAAAGTTAAAAATGGCAATTTAAATTTTTTTAAAAAAAATTTTTTAAATTTCCTTTTTTATCTTACTTTTTATATAAAAATTTTAAAAAAAAAATTTGTTTCAGCCCTGGCCCCTTGTTTTTTTTATTTTTAATTTTTTTAGCATGTTTCTAAACAATATGGAAATTTAAAATGAGGGGGTTAAAAAGGTTTTTTTGTTTTTCCTAGGAAAGTAGAAAATACAAATGTAATTAAAGTTATGTTAAAGGGGGTTAAAGTTTTAGAAGGGCAAAGGGAAATTACATTTAGGAATTGTAATTAAAATACACAATGTAAAAAGAAAAGCCCCTTTTAAAAAAAAAAGGGGCCCAAATTTTATAAGGATAAACACCAAAAAAAACAACCCCTCTTTTTAACTTTTTTCCAAAAAAAGTTTTGAAAAATTTTTTACAAACCAAAATGTGGGCCAAAATTTATTTTTTTGATTAAAAATGTTTTTACCAAAATTTTACCATTTGTATAGTTGGAGGGGAAAAAAATTCCCAAAGAATTTTAATTTTAAGGGGAACATACAAACCAATTTTTAAAATTTTTGATAAAGTTGGGTTTAATTAAAGGGAATTTTGTATATTGTTCTCAAAAGGAAAATACATTAGGGATGTTTTGGGTTTTGGTTCATTAATTAAAAAAAAATTGCGGGGGTAAAATTTTTAAAATTTAAAACCTAAAAAGTTTGATGGGAAAAAAAAATTTTTTTAAAAAAAAATGTCTTTTATAAAAATCCGGAAAATTCTGACTGGTTTTTTTTTTTCGTTCAAGAGGAGGGAATCAAAATTCAGAGGAACTATTTTAAAACAAAAATTTTTTTCATTGTTTAAAAACACTTTTTCAAAAAAGGACTCAAATTTGGAAAAATTTTTAACCAATTTTTACGAACCCTGCCCTTCAAGGCTTTCTAAATTCATTTAAAAATTTTTTTAGTTTAAACCCCAGGGTTTATTTTAATTTAAAAGTATAAAAAGGGTTAGCTTTAACCCTTACACAATTTTAATGGTTTTTCTCTGAACCCTTTTTCATTTGACAGTAAAAGAGAAGGGGAAAGAGTCTGCTGAACTTCAGAGAAATCTTCTTTGGTGCTTCTGTGTCCCCTACTATATTAAAAAGCAAAAACTCCCCTGGAGGGCACTCTCTTCCTTTAAAAAATCTCTAATTTCGTTGACCTCCACCCAAGGTTTTTTAAAAAATTTGAATGGTTTTTTAATTTTTAAAAGTTTAAAAATCCTTTCCCTTGGGGTTTTGAAAACCAATGGTTTGGGGGCTGATATCCAAAGGTTTTTTGGTGGGAAAAATAAAAATAATTTTCTTTTAGCAAAATCAACAATTTTTTTTTTATAAAACACCTATTTCCTTTTTGAATTTTCTTGAATTCAATTTTTTCAAAAAATTTTAAAAATCTGAAAACAAAGGGTTTTTTTGGGCTTGAAATTTTTTAAGGAGGTTAAAAAATTAAAATGGGACCCTGAATTAAAAAAAGTTCACCCAAATTCTAATTTAACAAATGTTTTAGACCCCGGGGTTTTGGGCCCCCAGGGATATAAGTCATTTTTTCCTTAAAAATTGGAAAAAAAAGCTCAATAAAAAAACCCTTTTTGAAATTTTAAAGCAACTATAAAAAAAATTTTAAAACCCTTAAAAAAAAATTAGAAGCCCATTAATATTTCCCCTGTCCAAAAAGGTTCCAAATTTTAAGGGGCCCCCTTTTTAATTACAATTTAAAATTAAAAACCACGGGACCATAAACCCCATCATATTGAAATAAAAGATACAAAAAGAATTTTTAAAAAAATTACATGTTTCTATTGGAAAGTACCCCGGTGGTTGTGGACCTTTTTTCTCTTTTTGGGAATGTCCCCCCTTTTCCATGCCCTGAGCTTCTCATCCCCAAAAACACCCCCTAAAAAGAATAACTGTGGGAAAAGGGGTTATAAGTGTACAAAAAAATACAAAATTTCTTTTAAAAAACCTGTTTATTTTATACAAATTTACCATAGCTTTTATTCAAAATAGTAGAATATTTACCTCCAATTAAAGCTTTTGTTGTTGTAGTTTTACCAGCACTGTCAAGCCCTAGTATAGCCAATGTGATTGACCTTGAAACAAAAAAATGTATGAAATATTGGTAAAATTTGCATTTTTTAACATGCCATAATCCTTAAATGCATTAATAAACATGTATACATACATGTGAACTCTCCCACTTTCAACCCAAGAAATTAGGCTGAACAAATGCTTAAGTGAAACAGTGGCCTAGATTTCTGCTTTTCAAACGCAAGGATTTGGGGATTGAGTCCTGCTGTGGTGATGACAATGCTTTCTCATAAAACACCAGTACTGGTGAGTTTTAGCAGACACAGCTGATAGCGGTTCATATAAACTTTTGCTTTCTTTATTATAAAACTAAAGAAAGAGCACTGTATGCTACAAACTAAAGAGGCAGTACTTATAATAGCCTGATTTTTCTTCGAAACAGACAAGCTAAAAAAGAAAAAGCTAGTGTACATATTTCTCATATTAAATTAGACAATTGAAATGTCTGAAAAGAGTTGCTTGGTTTGGGTAGCTGGGATATAGACTACATGTGTATATTTAAAAGATTTAAGATTATACAGAATTCTATATCTATCAAAGAAATTTTCAGTGGCAGTTATAGTTGGGTGCCGCCATTTTCAATGTAACTGAATGATAATAGGCGAGTTATTCTGATAATGGAACAAATAAATAATATTTTGTTGAGTGTTCTGAGTGAAAACGGAAGTGGTGCATTAAGTACCGAATGACTCCTTTAAAATGGAAAAATGCATGATTTTTTTAACCAACTTCACCATTCATAGGCTTTGCCTAATTTCATGTTAGAGCTATCTTGCCATGTCTCCCAACCAGTAGCACTGTAGATTATGTTGGTTTCACAAGTGACCTACTGACCCACGTATGTTTATTTACATTTTCGTCTGCCCTCTCCAAAACGAGGCTCAGATGCGAGATTCATAATTATGTCATATCATGTACTGTAGGAAACACCACAGTCAAATGAAACACAACAGTGATTTTTTTACAAACTCATCAGTGTGGGTCCTAGGACTCGCTGGGCTATAAATCTATGAGTCCCAAAATTTAGCCAACAAATCCAAGTTACAAGGCTTAATATTGCTTTAGTGATATGAAAGGTATATTAACAATAGAAAGGAGAAACAAGAGGGCCATGATGGCCCTGAGGTCGCTCACCTGTATATAGGCCCCCCAAACCCCCCCCCCCCACGTTGCAAAGCCAATTTAACCAAAAGGCTTTTATTTGCACTAACTCGGTAGACACCCATAAGAAGATGTTTCATGCTAAACAGTCTAAGCTCTAGCTCATTGGGCTTTATATTGAAAGAAGATTTTTTTAAAGTTTTTACTATACACATATATAGTTAAAAACAATGACACCCCTGGGGCCGGGCCAGTTTTGACCCCAGGGCTTTTATTTGAACAAACTTTGTAGACACTTACTAGAAGATGTTTCATGCTTAATATCTAAACTCTAGCTATTTGGGTTTTTTCAAAGAAGATTTTTAAGTTTTTGCTATACACATATAAAGAAAATCAATGACCCCGGGGCGGGGCCAATTTTGACCCCAGGTCTTTTATTTGAACAAACTTTGTAGACACTCACTAAAAGATGTTTCATGCTTAATATCTTAACTCTAGCTATTTGGGTTTTTTCAAAGAAGATTTTTTAAGTTTTTTGCTAATACACATATAAGGAAAATCAATGACCCCCGGGGCGGTGCCAATTTTGACCCCAGGGCTTTTATTTGAACAAACTTGGTAGACACCTATTAGAACATGTTTGATGCTAAATATCTTAGCCATAGCTCTTTGAGTTCTTTAAAAGAAGATTTTTTAAGTTTTTACTATATGCATATAGGGAAAATCAATGATCCCCCGGGGCGGGGCCAATTTTGACCCCAGGGCTTTTATTTGAACAAACTTGGTAGACACTTATTAGAAAATGTTTCATGCTAAATATCTTAGCTTTAACTCTTTTGGTTCTTTAAAAGAAGATTTTTTTAAGTTTTTACTATATGCATATAGGGAAAATCAATGACCCCCCTGGAGCGGGGCCAATTTTGACCCCAGGGCTTTTATTTGAACAAACTTGGTAGACACCTATTAGAACATGTTTAATGCTAAATATCTTAGCCATAGCTCTTTGAGTTCTTTAAAAGAAGATTTTTTAAGTTTTTACTATATGCATATAGGGAAAATCAATGACCCCCGGGGCGGGGCCAATTTTGACCCCAGGGCTTTTATTTGAACAAACTTGGTAGACACCCATTAGAACATGTTTCATGCTAAATATCTTAGCTCTAGCTCTTTTGGTTCTTTAAAAGAAGATTTTTTAAGTTTTTACTTTATGTATATAGGGAAAATCAATGACCCCCCCGGGGCGGGGCCAATTTTGACCCCAGGGCTTTTATTTGAACAAACTTGGTAGACACTCACCAGAAGATGTTTCATGCCAAATATCTAAGCTCTAGCTCTTAGGGTTTTTTAAAAGAAGATATCTAAAGTTTTTTCTTTCGGTTGCCATGGCAACCAGAGTTCTGCATGCAATTAAATTCTTTGAACAATTTTTAAAGGTGACCACCAAAGGAACATTCCTGTGAAGTTTGGATGAAATTGGCTTAGTGGTTTATGAGGAGATGTCATTTAAAGTAAAAGTTTACGGACGGACGGACGGACGGACGGACGACGGACGGACGCCGGACGAAAAGCGATCACAAAAGCTCACCCTGTCACTTTGTGACAGGTGAGCTAAAAATGAATTTGATTTCTACATTAATTACAATGCTTCTGATACTGAAATTATTCAAAATTGTCAAATAATTTAATAAGTTTATTTCCATTAATTTAGTTTTATATTAATCAAAACTTCATTTTCCTTAAGCTTTTTATGCTTACCTATAGTATAGCACTTTAATATTTCTTATCTGTAGAAGATTTGCAGACCTAGAATATGATTGACATAACTTGAACACAATTTGGTATTTACCAAATTGAAATTCCTGTCTGACAGGACTCCCTACTTAGAAAAAATATGCGTCCAAAAGATTCACATTATTTGAAACTTTGCATCCACAGCCAGACTTCCCGAAAGTTAAAAAAAAACTGTCAGACATTCGGTCTGACAAACCTAAAAATCTATCGGACCGAAATGAAATCTGTTAGACCGAATAAAATTAATCAAAATCAAAGGAAAACTTGTGTTTGTATTTCTAAGACACTTTTACTAAGTTTTAGGCTTTAATTTTTTCGCCGTAAAAATTGGCACAGTCCGTACAGCTCGTTTTCATCTCCTCCCTGTCATACACCAACGATTCATGGTCCTGCTTCCATTTTTCATTAAATTTTGTCTCAAATCTATTCTTTTCATCCTTTTACTGCTGTACTCAGGCTCCGCTGACGAAGATATTTGTTTTTTCCCACGTTTTGCACCTTTAGCGATGCCATTTTGTATACATGCTACTTTGATAAAAGCGGGACAGTCGGACAGATCCAGAATAAAAAATTGTCGGACCTAATCAAAATTTATCGGACATGTCCATCGGACCAGCGTATTTCGGAAAGTCTGACAGCAAATTCCTTGAGTTCTGGACTCAGACTGCAGAGGTAAAAAAATCACTGACACAAACGAAAAATCAGCGAAATCACTTAAATATTGACGAAAAAACGAAAAACAGGAAAGTGTGCGAAACCGGGTCCTGTGTGAGACCGGGTACACTGACTCGTGCAGTAACTGAAAAGAATTCTCAATCACGGATTTATATTACAGGGATCGGACACTCCCAGTTAACCCTATATAAATGCTTAATATCTTGTCGTGCACCCGATAAAGGTACATCGATCGATAATTTACCGGCGCGAAGCGTAAATGCCCGTTCGCAACGGATACCTACTTTACAAAATACCATATAGCTTTTTCATTTATTATCCGATTTTGGAAATTTAAAGTTTATTTTGAAGAAAAATACTTGGTTAATTCAAATATCTAATTTATTTTTTAAAGGTACAGTTTATCTGTCCGCAACGACGGTTAAAAAATTAACTTGACGAAATCCGCGGTAAATTTACATTTTTTTATATAAAAAGCAGGTATTTGAAATTTATTATTACGGTACCATAATACTTTCAGTTTCAAAACAAAAATGAAGCCGATGTAAGTTATTCACAGATGATCAAAGATGCAATATTTAAGATTTGTTGGGTTATGTAGTCAAATTTATTAACGCACAATTGTTTTACGGGTAATGTATTGCGGCCTTTACACGTGAAGAAAATGTATTCATTTTTTAGTACAAAATATTGCCGAGATTGTCAATATTGCCATATTCATAGAATATTTAAATTTCATTCATCATTTATATCATTATTGTTTTTTGTAAATCTGTTTTCAAATGTCGGTGCAGTGAAGTAGACAACCATCGTAACAGTAAAGTTCTCTCGTGTGGCTGTCTCGATTCCGGCCTTTTTAATGTCACTCGTATATTTTAATCCGTATATTTTAATTATTCTTTTATTTGAATGCCTGTAGAAAGATATTTATTATACTTTTTAATGTAACGCTAGAAAAACAATAAAAATCTTTACAGTTTGAGTCAGTATTTTGCGAAATAAAAGTAACTGTTGATTATTTTTTACACATCACTTAAATTTCTTTCAAGTTTAATTACTTTTGAAGGGGGGTAAGTGATAATTAAAAAACTTTATTTCCAAACTTTCATTACCAGGTTACATGTGATAATTGCAACACTCAATCTTCAAAAACAAATATAATTTGAATGTATATTTTGTATATGCGCGGTCTTTAACTACAGTTCATGGCATATGTGGTAAGAAAATGATTCTGAAGAGGATATATATAAATACAATGTAAATCTATTTTCTTTATTAACATTTATAAATGAAATTGAAAATATACAACTAAATTTGTATAGTCCTTTCTCTGAAAAATGATGAAAATAAACATGTGATAAATAAATCATTTGACGTGAATTATTTAGGATATCTATGAAAAAATTATGTTTCAAAATAAAAAATAATATTATAAAACAGCTGTTCTCTATCAGTATGCCAATAAAAGTTTCTTCGAATACCTTGCCAATCTAATGAATTCATCTATATAGGAATGCTTGTCTAGAATGATCTGAAAATATATTTAATACACTTAATAGTAGAATATTTACTATATTTATACTAATATACAGGTAATCAAATAAAAAATGTACAAATCATTTGGAAATAATTCACAGAAATAAAGACACATTTCAAACATGAATTTCTTTAAAAGTTTTTTAGCAATCAAGAAACGTTTTTTTGCAATGCCATCATTAAACCATGTAAAAAATAATTATCTTATTCTGAATCGCGGTAATAATTCGTGCTTGAAGTAAAAGGGCGGCGAAGTGTAGAGAGTATGCCTAAACAATAGGCGAATATTTTTTAAATTAGGTACTTTTTAACTAAGCGTTGCAGCGTTCGATCAGCATATTTTCATATAATAATACTTTAGCGACACAAAATGATACTGTATCAATACATTCATATGTGTATAATTTTTCACAAAGCTGCAATAACACCACATACTCATGGCCGTCGTCGATGGTCCGGCCGGTCCGGCCTTGGCCGGACCAATATTTTGGCCAAAAATGAGTAAAAAAAGATAGAAAAACATGCATCGCTGATTAGCAATTTGACACTATGTCAATATGTTACCAGTGATAGGACATTCTCGGCGCTCAGAAGAATAAAGACATACCTGAGATCGACAATGCCTCAAGTATGTTTGAACAATCTAAGTAATGGTGTTACATATTCGTAAGTACAGGACAGATTCACTCAGCTTACATGTATAATTGCCGATGAGTTCATTACCACCAGAGAACAACGGCGATGTGTTTTTGGAAAATTTACATAAAATGAGTAAGATTATTGTGAACAAAATACAAGTTACTGCTAAACAAAAAGTGGTTATTGTTGACTCGTAATGTACTATTCTTCCATCATCGATTGTTATTTAAGCTAAAATCATTGTGTGATTTATGTTAAACAATAATCCACGTAGGCCTACTGTAATATTTCTTGTATTTGTTTATTTATAATTATCAGATAAAAATGCATCTAAAGAATTATAACAACATCAGTTATTGTTTATTTTTCATTTGCCAAATATCAATTACATGTATTCATCTTTTATGTACACCTGTCCGTCCGAACCTTAAATTTCACCCTTAAAACTTACGACGCACTTTTAAATATCTGTAAATTTTTAAAAAATCGTTGACATATTACTATAACATGTACTAGCGGCAGGCTGTAAACTGTGCCAAATATACGGGAAAACGCCCCTGAGAGCATCCTAGAATAAAAAAATTTCCGGGGGAGCATGCCCCCGTACCCCCCTAGATTCTGACTAAAACCAACCAAATTGGCCGAACCAATCACAAAATCGTGACGACGGGCCTGATACTCCGGTGAAAATCTGTCATATTTCGTACTCCGCACGTTCCGCCATCTCGTTCTGTCCACCTTTATCCGATTCCGCGCATGCGCGCGACGGGACATTAAGCTAAACGAAAGTGTCCGATCCTTGTAATATAAATCCGTGTCTCAATGAATAATGAACAGATGAATTCAAAAAATTTGAAAATCAAATATCAATACCTTTTGGGCTGACGCTTCTGTTTGATGCACGATATGCAATTCCCCATTAGGCTAAACATCGATTATAGCTCTATGATTCATAGATATCTAATTTTTTTTTTCATTCATATAATAAAGTCTTCTTTTACTCAAAGTTATCTTGTCACTTGTGTGATAAAAACAAGATGTTTCCACAAAATTCGAGATAATCAATTTGTGTAATTTGACAAAAACATTCTAGTACAAAGGTAATTCTAAATATTAACAAAAACACTTTTCATAAATTGTCGCAGATGTAAAGTTTTAATTGGAAACGGTTTAAAGTAAAAATTGAAATAAAAAAGACATGGTCGCCGCCATCTTGGATACCGATCGTTGT
The DNA here is from genome assembly GCF_026571515.1 of Ruditapes philippinarum. NCBI lineage: Eukaryota > Metazoa > Mollusca > Bivalvia > Venerida > Veneridae > Ruditapes > Ruditapes philippinarum. The sequence goes on from NW_026859341.1 coordinate 52,996, forward strand.
TTACATCCGTTTAGATACGTCACTACGGATATTCAAGCATAAATTTTAATCTATAACAAGGTATTAAAATAACTTTGTTATTACAGTAGAGTTTTATATTGGTTTAATGAGATAAAAGAAATGCGTTAGCCTTGAAGAATAAAATTGTTTTCAAATCATGAACAAACGTCAACGTTATACACGCAGGTGCTTGCTTTAATAATTTACTTTGCGCCTCATTTGTCATGTAGTACGGTGGCCGAGTGGTTAAGGCGTTGGACTTAAGTTCCAATGGACGAATGTCCGCGTGGGTTCGAACCCCACCCGTACTAGTTTTTTATTTAATATTTTTCATTTTTTTTATTATTGAAATGTTTGTTTAACTCACACTTAGCCTACCATTTCATTTCTCTATAAAAGCAAGGCAGTTCATTTTGTTGTAACAAACATGCCCATTTCACTGAATATATTTTGATTATTAGTCATGCTAAATGTTTGGAATATACAATCACAGCAATTAAAACTGTGTGACAATATAAGCTTGTCAGTGAAAATTTTTGTTGACTGATAACAGTTATAACTATCTATCTATCTTCCATATAGTCAAACCCCTGCTGGGGACCTAGACTTGACGCGCGTCAACTGACAAGAATGTTAGTAAAAGAGCTGAAATAAAAGAATATAAAAGTAATGGAAATGAGTATATTGTTAAAAACAGGTTAAAAATAGAGAAGGTATTTTAGGGAGACGTATGTTCAATCCGGCTTACAGCCAGACTGAACTCGGGGCCAGACAAGTTCATGATATCAGGTGGTAAAGCATTCCAGTGGACTATTGTTCTTGGTGAAAAATGAATATTTATAGTAATCAGTTTTAGTTTGGACTTGTAACAGTTGTTGGAATGCATGGGGATGGGATGTTCTTAATGATCTTGTAAGAGGGACGATATATTTTGGGAAAGGGATAGCCACCTGGTCATGCAAGATGTTGTGAAACATGACCAGGCGTTGGTCAATACGCCGTAGGTCAAGGCGCCTCCATTGAAGGGAAGTCAACATGTCGGTGACACTTGACATACGGCCAAAGTCATGTTTGACCCACCTAGCAGCCCTTCTCTGGACGGACTCTATCTGGTCAATGAGAGTTCCTGTGTAGGGGGACCAGACCGTGGAGCTAAACTCGAGCTGGGGCCTGACAAGTGTCTTGTATGCAGTTGACTTTAACCTTTCTGAGTGAACCTTGATGTTTCGGCGTAGAAAACCAAGTGTTTGATTTGCCTTTGTTGTGATGTTGTTTATGTGTTTGTTCCATGTTAGATCATTTGATATTGTAATGCTAAGGTATTTTGCAGATGGAACTGTTTCTAATGTGGTGTTATGTAGAAGGTATTGTGTTGGGTAGATCTATAGAATCTCATGTTCCTTTCATTACATTCATTGCTAAATTTATTAGATTATATACCTGTATGGTTTGAATTGCCTACAAACCAATTTATAATTTAGAGCTGCCACAGGATTGACAAATACCCCTACCTGATCTCTATGATGCAGGATATTATGTAATATAATTCATCAATTCATTGTTTTAGAAAGAAATAATTTGAGTTAATTTTAGTTTGAAGAAAAAGTGCAGTCTAACTTAAAAGTGCAGATACAAAATATTCAATCTTGATCTTTACAGGTGACCCTGACTGGCACAGTGGCAGGATGGGTTTTGCACAAGGTCTTGTTAAGGTGAACATTTGAGTCAAGTTTGAAGAAAATGCCTCAAGGGGAATATAATTAAAAGAACAGACACAAAGTTGTCCGATATTGGCCTTCAAGGGTGACCTTTTAGACTGCACAACAGGGGAATAAGTTTTGCACATTGCCTTGCTGAGGTGAATATTTGAACAGTTTGAAGAAATTCTTCAAGGGATATAGGAATTCTTAGAGTGAAAATAAAATTGCCTGTTATTTGACATTGAAGCTGAGCAAGGGTTCTGCACATCACCTTCTTGAGGTGAACATTTCAGCCAAGTTTTAAGAAATGATGCATTACTTTCAAGGTATATAGGATTTATAGAGCAGGCAAAATATTGTCTGGACCTTCAAGGTTAACCTTGAGCCAGCACAATGGTGACATGGGTTCTGCACATCATCTCTTTGAGGTTAACATATGAACTAAGTTTAATGAAAATCTTTAAAGGGGTATTGTACTTATTGAGCTGCCATGAAATTGTTGGATATTTGACTCTTGACCTCGAATCAGTGCTGCCATGGGTTCTGCACATCACCTTGTTAAATTAAACTGTGTTGAACAACCTTCAAAGTTTGCACAATTGCACTTATGTTTTACTCACTGGGCAATCATCATTGTAGATCATAGTTTATCAAATGGGTTATTGATTAGAGACAAAATGGTCTTTAGACTGACAAGCTTCAGCACAATGTAATTGAAGGGGAGATAATCTGTATCTCTTTATACTTCCTTGGAAAGTAGAATAACTGGATAAACAAAGTTATATCATATGCAATAATAACATGTTCCTCTCATTTATACACAATGTAATCTCCTGAACTGGTACTTGAGGTATAAAAGAAATAAATCTAAAATGAGTTCAAAGAAACAAAACAGCAAATATAAATAAATAGATCTTTTATTTGTCATTAATGACATTGCCACCATCATTTCAAATACAATTTATTTGCAATATGGCCGTTAAAATAAATAAGGCTAATAAAACAATAAACAATGTTTCTCAGGTCACTGGCTAAGATAGTAATCTAATACTCATATGATCTTATATTATAATTATTATATTATTAATTTATTATTATTGTAAGAAAATTTTTTCTAAATCTAGAAAAAGATTATCAAAGAAAAAATAAACTTAATATATCAACAAAGTAAATAAAAAAATGAATTTTAAATGGAAAATCTAAAATAAATATTTCTGTTTTTGAAACTAGAAGGTATATATTATAAAATAATACATTTATTTTGGTAGAGTGAGGATACATAATCACTAACCATTAATCTAGGAAACATTTGTTTGTAAATTGAGCCTATAATAACATAATATACCCATCACAACATTGTAATTTAATAACAATAAAAGTTTCCCTGTTTTACCATGCAAGTAAAACAAACAGGTATCAGATAATAATAATTATATGGTACCAGTAAATCTGTTCTCATCTTAAACTAGATCTACATGTACTCTTGTCTGCTACTGTATCTGTACTAATAGAAACATAATTTGGCATGGTTAGCCTATTTCTGATGTTATGCATCAATTAGCAGCATAATTCTACAATATTAAACAACCAACTAAAAGAATCACTATTATTTTGCATATGCACACACACAGAACACCAATAATTCATGATGGTACTAAAAATTACGCCATAACTTGTAACATGTCAAAAGCAATGAACTTAATCTGTTCTGAACAAAAACAATTATTTACAAGTAAACTGAACAAAGTTGGCAACAGTATATATATCCCTATCACCATTAAAAGCCGAGTAGAATCTGCCAATTATACAACACCAACACCATTTAGGCTGACAAAACTCAGTTTTAACTTCATCAAGATAACTGGTCTTAATTTTACACACACGATCATAAAATACAGCAGGGAATTTAAACAAATAGTGAAATTCCACTCAAGAGCACTACAACTTGACAAATGATATGTGAAAACAGGACTATACATGTACAATGTACATAGTTGATATTTAATAAAAAAAACGTCCAAAATAGTTCTTAAGATATGGTACAAAAGTAATATCCTAATATCAATGCATCATTCACTTTCAAATCAATGCTAGAAAACTCATCTTCGATTAAATTACATTACTGGTAAGCAAATAAAAAGGGTCAAGGACACATGAATTTAATTCCTAGATAGATATTTATAATTTAATAATCAATACCATTTATCTGTATACTGTACTGTAGATATGAACATTAAGATTTTAAGATAAAGGAATGTACAACATCGTATCACAATTATTGAACTAACTGTATATACATAATAACATAACTGTATTTACATAATAACAAAATACACAAGCATTGACTGCCATTAATAACAAAAAGGTCAATAAAAGATAACTTAAAACACATCTCACAATGCCGAACACACTGGCTGAGATATAGGTGATCATATATCTTAATAATAATGGGGGGAAAAAGTCAACATATGTACATAAATTTCGCTGTGTTAGACATAAAACAACTCTGTTACCATAGAAACCTCAATGATTATTTAAGAAAGAATCAACAAAATAAATAGTGAAAGCATTGAGGCCACATCATAAATCCAAATTACGACTTCAAAAATAAAATATTCAAACCAAAATACTTTTAAATTAATATATTATATATTTTTACACATAATTTACACATAAACAATATCAAACATTGTTTCAATGAAATGATACTGCTTTTAAATGAGGAATGCCTGCAAAAACATAAATTCTCCAAATAAGCCAATTGTAAATAAAACAAAATAAAAAACAATCTTGTCCATGAAAGATCTATAAAATCAATAAAAACAACTCCATAATACAGCAAACTTGGTATGTACATGTACTTCAAAATGCTTCATGCAAGACAACAAATAAAATTTTGAACACATAACAAAAGTATATGAGCTGCATCACGACAAAACCAACATAGTGCGTTTGCGACCAGCATGGATCCAGACCATCCTGCGCATCCGCGCAGTCTGATCAGGATCCATGCTGTTCGCTTACCAACTCTTTTAAAGTAGAGAAACTGATAGCGAACAGCATGGATCCTGATCACACTGGGCGGATGCGCAGGCTGGTCTGGATCCATGCTGATCCCAAACGCACTATGTTGGTTTTGTTGTGACTCGGCACAATTATTTACACGCCATTTTCAATGTCTTTTCTATCATGGCATTAACAATCTATTGAATCATCAATAATAATATAAATTCTTTACCTAAACTTTCCCCATATTTACAATTTAATCAAATTTTCCATTCAGACAAAATAACATAGCATATTGCATAGATTTTTGTCTTGTTTCAATCATATCCTAAACACACCTAATTTGTACTGCAGATGACAATCAGATATGCCTATTGTTATTATTATGCAAGAACTGTAATATAATATAATTACAATTCTCCCCACTACTAACTTATTAAGCACGTGTAGCTTTATTATTATGTATTTGAAAAAAGTATCATTCAGAGTCCATAACTATTAACATTAACTGAATAAATATATCCCTTTTTCCTGACATAAGCAGTGTCAATCACGAAAATTGTGACAGGTTATACCTGCTTTATCAACACAATAAATATTGTGTCTGCATAAGATAACAAAATGTTCTTAATTTTCACATATGCATATACTCTGTCCATGTATAATTATGCAAATTAATTAAGCGAATTCCCACCTCCTCATGAATATACATGTGTGATGTCATTATGTCATCAACTGTAGATCAGTTGACTCTGTGAATCTGTATTTGATACAGACAGTTGACTCTAGGTAGTTAAACATTACTCTGTCTGAGTGTGTATTATCTCTTACTGTACAGGTCTCTCACTGTAAATATACAGAAAAATGTTTAATTAATTATGCTCTAAAATGCTGATCAATGCTATATATTCTAAGTGGCGGTATGGCCAAGTGGTTAATAATATTCAGACTAGTAATCAAATGACCGCCAGACACATGGGTTCAAACCCCGTCCGGGGCAAGTCGTTTCCTGTAGCAAGAAACTTTACACTCATTGCTCAGTACTGGTTGGTTCCAGGATCAGATTCGAAAGTGTGTTTATAAGCTTATAGCTTCCTACACAATCGAACTAAAATAAGAACTGTATAAACCAATTCTTTGAATTAAACTGCATAGTACTGCAACTTATGTTTGGTAGATACTTTAATATCTGTAATTTTGGAGAAGCATCTCCTATGATCTATATTTCAGTGACATCTTCACATGCATTTAATGATCCAAGTACAATGTATTATGAAAGGCAGCAATATTTGTAACTAAGCAATATTTGTAACTTCTACGCATGTTGCTGTCAGTGAATAATGATATACAATGATATATAATGATATATAAGTATGACAAAAAATAAAATTTCCCATATTAAGCTTAATAAGTAGACTGCAAGTTCAAAAGAATGTCAATAAGCATTTTGTTTTTCAACAAATTATTATCATGTTATCTATCAAAATTAAAACAAAACAGACCCTCTATAGTTGTCTATACTTACACATGGGTAGGTGGACCTGCCCTGAAAATATAAATGAGAGAAAATAAATATACATTACTGAAAAAAATAGGCATTTCTCCTATTTCTCCTACATTAGCTTATGATTCATAATAAAGATCTACCACTAGCATGTAGCAACTGGGTAAATACAGAAGTTTCAAATCTTCACATAAGCTGCAACCACTATCTAATTTGTTATCATGATATCATAGCATTTTATTTTTATTTTCTACCTGTTTTTTATCAAATATATATCAAAAGCTGTCATATGAACTGGGCACTTGATTTCTGTCAGTGGTTGATAATAGGGGTCATGTAGAAAATTTTGTGGTCTATCATGATCTCATAGATATGTAGAAAGCCGCAAGTGAAAACATTTCGAGGATGTGAAGATAAAACTTGCATAAAACATTAACTAAGTGATAAACTAGAGTCATGACTGAGTGAGTAGAAGAACCACAATCATTTAGCTAAATTAAACAATATTTTCTCTATATCATATATACATGTATATATCATACATTGGTGTTGTATATGTATCTATTAATGAGAACTTACGTTTGTAAACTCATCCATCTTTGTAATCGTCCAAGATAGCTACTGTTAGCATCCCTCACTGAAATTATTATATTACAAATGTTTATTTGAAATGTCTTACAGAAAAGACAATTTTTGATATATATATGTGCGAGTTATTGATAACAGTTATTGACATCGACTTTGCAAGTGTCTATGCTAACATTGCAAATATATGCATAATGTTCAAGATAAATCAACATCTGAGAGACATTTAGCAGTCCATGTTTAGTAAAATTTACAAATATGTAAAATAACATCAATAGGTAAATTGAAGCTAGTACATGTTGTTACTAATAAATTTATAAATTTGTCAATTTCTTTAACATATGTACAACATCAACAATAATTTTCTTTAAATTTGAGTCAAGAAACTATCCCAAATAATTTTGGCAAGCAGAGTTACAGAGATAGCCAAGTTATATATACTGTACTTACTAAGTTGTAAATCTGTCACTCTGCCTACAGGATCCTCATTCTCACCTCTATCTAGCTGCAGTAACTGTAAAATATATCATAAAACTCTGAGATATAACCTTGTCAACAACATCTGATAATACATCCATTTTTGGAAATGTCCATTATCAATTTTGACAATATTAAGATGAAACTTTAGTAAGCCAACAGTGTAGAGCCTGGTCAGACTGTATAGATAAGCAGCCTGACCTAACTGGTTATAAGGCTAATAGTTAATTTACTCTCCAAATCTTGAAAATCTTTAAACAGTTTATTACAGACTAATAAATAAAGATATGTTCCCATTATTCAACAGACACTTTATGTGAGCAGTTAGTTAATATAGTTATTTACATTAAATTACCACACAAGAAGAACCAACACAACAATACAATAAAATGTTAATAACAATATCACACCTGTCAGGAAATATGAAATGTTAAAGACGAACTTACCTCAGCCTCCCCCAGTCTATCTTGTAATGTTATTTCTAGAACTTGTTCTAACTGACGAGTTTTATGCTCTAGTTCAGCGTTTGTCTGTTTCAACTTCTGCTGCTCATTTACTGTAGCTTCCAATCTGATGTAACAAAAATGTGATAAATTATTAATATCTACCATATATTTATATATATCTGGTAATCAATTCAATCTATGTTGTTTAGTAAAACAAATTATGTACAAGTAGTGATAAACTGCTACTGTTAAGAATCAATACGTTTTTTATGGGTGGGTGTGGGGGACTTAAGTCACATAAACACTTTTTAAAAGTTTAAATGGTGACTTCCTAGCTTTACTGGTGGAGGAAGACTTCAAGTTCTTCTCCGTGCACAATTTCAAGCAGGAGCAAGAACCAGAGTAAAGCCACCAATGCATCCTAAGCTAGCAAGATAGCTGCCTATAATCCAAAGCCCTTTGCTGGATTTCAACCCAGAGCAGTGACAGCAGTTTCAAGTCAACAACTTTAACCACTCGGCTAGGCACTTTTAAATATCAATACAAAAAGATAGAAGCACTTTCCTAAATACCTTCAGCACCATTGAAAACTACCCTTACACAATCATCTAAGTCGTAGTAAGATTTTTTGACAACTTGATTTCTTTTTACATATAGTCTCTTCAATTGTATATATTCAGAAAATAAAGTTTTGAATCTTATGTTATATAATTATGTGCTTCATGTCCTTTAACCAGGTTAATTAACACTTATCACCACATTTTAAAATGACACGTTTTGATGATAATTCTTTTAAACTTCTTAAATACAGACCTTCTTCTTTATGTTTATTCATATCTGCAACTATCATACCTTTTCTTTAAATATAACTAGAGCTATCACTGAAGGTGATTAATACCCCCACAAGCAACCATTACGTTTGAAAAATAAGTGGTGTGAACAATAGTTTGAAGTTGAACTATCATTTATGAAGATTAAAATGAGTACAAAGAATTGCAACATCAACCAGGTCTTCAAGAAAGCTTGCTTTATCTCATTCCTAGCTCAAGTTATCGTCCGGAAACCATTTTTCTATTTTTAGTAACGGTGACCTAGTCTTTGACCCCAGGGGGTCCATATGCAATACCAACCCAGGTATTCATACAAGCTTGCTGTACACCAAGTTTGATTGGAATATCTCATTCCTAGCTCAAGTTATCGTCCGGAAACCATTTTTCTATTTTTAGTAACGGTGACCTAGTCTTTGACCCCAGGGTGTCCATATGCAATACCAACCCAGGTATTCATACAAGCTTGCTGTACACCAAGTTTGATTGGAATATCTCATTCCTAGCTCAAGTTATCGTCCGGAAACCATTTTTCTATTTTTAGTAACGGTGACCTAGTCTTTGACCCCAGGGGGTCCATATGCAATACCAACCCAGGTATTCATACAAGCTTGCTGTACACCAAGTTTGATTGGAATATCTCATTCCTAGCTCAAGTTATCGTCCGGAAACCATGAAGGTGGACCGACCGACGGACGGACCGACCGACCGACAAGCTGACTCCTATATACCCCCCCTAAACTTTGTTTGTGGGGGTATAATAATTTAAACTTAGAGAATGGCAAAAATACAAAGCTTTCTATATCACAGATCTCCGTCTTTCATGTTCATTATATAAATCCTTAAAGATATACACATCATTTTTCAACCATCATACCTCTTCTTTAGTTCATGTGACCTTGAAGGTTGACCTTCTACAGGTGTAACTGACCCAGATGAAGGGGCAGGAGATCTCTGGATAAAATCTACAATAACTCTCTTCTCCAGCTCTGCAGTCTACAATACAAACATACACTACTATAAACTACATGTACATTTTGCTTTTGTGCTCTCTCATTAAAATAATTTAAGTACTAAAAATTTCTATCATTCCAACTATTAAAATGTAAGTTTTCAATATTGACATTTATATTTAAGAGATAATATATCCCAAACAGTGATATTATTACTCAAAAAAATCACTGTTTGGTGTTCAGATGCGAGTGATTTTTTCAAGCGATAAAATCACAGATTTGGATATATTATTTAGATTCTAACACAACATCAACAAATAAATGTGTGCGTGCCCGATATTAAGCTAAATTGCGTATTATTTCCGTACTTATTTTCAGCGTGTTGCATTTTTAGTTGTTACTTCACATGTATAATGATTACGTCACATGTCTAAATATAGAATGTCAACAGTAATTTTATTGCATCATAACACACACTTTGGGTTCTTCTATATTCAATATAGGGGAAAAATGCAAGTTGTGTTAGAATTTCATATAACATTTGACATCATATCAATACAAAGTCATTATACTAATTGTTTCTGTACATACCTTAGCTTGTAAAGCAGTGTATGACTGGTATAGATTCCTGTACTGTTGTTGTACAAAGGGTAATTCTTGCTCCTTTTCACGTAATGATTTAGACAGGTTACCAAGTTGTACATTCAAGAAACTTCTATCCTCCGCCAACTGACTCATCTGAACAATGACAATCAACACAATTTTACAAACATTTATGCCACTGATAGGCTTCTTACCTCACAGCAACTAAGAAGGTTTTAAAATTATAAAGTAAAACAAGGTGTGGAAATTGTTAGATGTAACATAACTGTCACAGCAACAATGATATAATTATGTGTTTTGATTTAATTATTGCTCATATGGCAAATTAAAACACAAAAGTTGAGAACTGTAAAAGCATTATTTCCAAAACAATGACAGACACTATGTCAAACCAACAACTTTGTGAAGGTTAAAATTTTCAAAATGTTTACTATTATTAAATAATAAATATTTGACTTATCACATACCTGTGAGGCCAACTGTTGACATCTTGCATCTCTCTGTGCCAAGCTTTTCCTCGCCATGTTCAACTCTGTCTGAAGCTTGTTCTTCTGTTGCATTGCAGCAGAGAACTGTTGTTGCAGCTTAGAGTAGTCACTGTGGAAATGTGCAGACTGGTTATCAGCTCCTAATGCATCTTGATGAGCTTTTAATGAGTCTCTTTCAAACTGTATATGTTGTATGGAGTGTTCTAGATTGGTCTTACTGTCTGTCAGCTCGGAACACTGATGCCTCAAGTTCGCACATTCTGTCTCAAGCTGTTCTATCCGGTTTGATAAAACATTCTTAGACTTCTGTAGATGGTCTTTCTCATGGTCCTCTAGGTCTTGGTTTTTAATTGAATATTCTTTCAACTTGGAATGGAGTTCTTCAATCTGTTTGGCAAGACCACTATTGTCAGTTATAACTTTGTTGTATTCATCATTTAAAGATTCATATTCTTCCTTTAATAGTTCAAATTTTTGTAGTTGTTTATTATTCTTGTCAGCTTGCTTCTTTAATGCAGCATTATCAACTTTTGTACTCTCAAGTTCAGATTTCACATTTTTAAGACTTTCTTGTAAAACATTAATCCTATCAATAGCAGCATTCTGTTGAAGATCAATTTGCTGCTTTAAATCATCCATAACAGATTCTTTTTCTTGTATTTCTGAGACAGATTTCTGAAGCCTTGAGTCTACCTCATCTAACATCTTAGTTTTTGATTCTAACACTACTGTATTATCTTTAATTTGTTTAATTTCAGTATTTAAATCATCAATTATTGATTTAGATTTAAGTATTTCATTCTCAAGATCTTTATGATTCTTTTGTAGGATTTCTCTTTCCCTCTTTTCAGTTTGAAGTTCATCATTCAATAATTTATTTTCTGTTTCTAATTTTTCAATTGTGTTTTCCTTATCTCGTATTTCAACATTAAGATCATCTACAAATGACTTTGTTTTCAGTAACTCATTTTGAAAGTCTTTCTCTTTTTCATCCTTTTCTTTCCTCAATGCCTCTAATTCTTCTTCAAATGCACTCATCTCATCTAATTTCCATTTCAAACTCTCAATTTCATTTTTCTGTGATTCAAATTCAGATTGCAACGCATTCATATTTTCTATCACTTTATTTCTCTCTGTAACAGCATCTGTCATTTCCTTCTTAGCTTGAATCATATCTTCACGCAGACCATCCATTTCCTCCTCTAAATAACCCTTCTCTGTTTCAGCTTCAGCAATCTCCTTTTCCAAATTTTGAATTTTCTTCAAGCTGTTTTGACTTTCTTGCATCTCAATTTCTAGTTTCTCTATTTTCATTTTCTGTCTTATGTTTTCCTGTTTTAGATCATTATTGGTGCTTGTTGCTTTCTGAACGAGAGTCTGGAAGTGCTCATTATCTTTTTCTAACATTTGATATTGCTCTTTAAAATCAACAAGTTTACGTTCTGCAATTTCTTCCCTGTGTTTAATTTCTTCAACAAGTAACTCAGATTGTTGAAATTTTTGTTTCAAATCTGACACAACATGATCTTGTTCCGTTGATTTAGTTTTATCTCCAAACATCTGGGAAACAAGATTTTCAATTTGCTCTTCCAGTCCTTCCTTTTCTGATGTTAAATTTTCAATAGAATCATTAGCTTCATCCAATGATGATTGTAAACTATCTATTTCCTCCAGCAACTCTATGTTTCTATTCTGTGCTTGTATATTTTCCATTTTCAGTTTGCTTATATGTTTATCTGTTTCACTTTTTATATTTTGACAATCTTGCAATAACTTAATTTTCTCTTTAGCTGCTTCATCAACAGTGTTTTGTAAATCCTGTAACTTTGTTTCTAAACTTTCTTTTTCTTTCTTCAATCCCTGATTCAACATTTGCACCTGCTGATTTGCTTCCACCATTTCATTGTTTTCTTTCTCAAAATCACCGAGCTGATTTTGCAAAATATCATATTTGTGTTTAAGGTGATCATTTTCAGATTTCAAAGCTCTTTCACTTGCCGAACTTTGTTGCTTTAATTCAGCAATTTCAGCTTGGTGATTATCATTTCTTTCTTTGAATGTTTTCAATTTTGATAGTAGTTTTTCGAATTTGGCTTGTAATGTATCATGTGACTGTTTATTTATCTCTCTCTCCTGATCAGCCTCACGAAGCTTTGCCTGCAAAGCATCTATTTCTCTCTTTAGATGATCAACCTGTGATCCAGCAACATCAATGTTCTGTGCTTCTGGAGCAACCTGTAAACTGTCAATTGATTCTGAAACCATGGCCTCTTGATCTGGAAGAACTGGTGTAGCCTGTGCAATAGGCTGTAAACTTTGTGTTGAGGCAGACTGCCTATGGATTTCTTCTCGAACAGTTACACCTTCTTCCCAGGCATTATCACTATGCTCTCTTAAATCTGTCCTATTATGATCCATACTCTCCAATATTCTTAAGCGCTCAACAAGAGTGGTATTTTCTTCAGCCAATTTACTATAATCAATATTTAAGATCTGAAACTTATTCTGAACCAAGTCATGTTCAGATTTCAATTCATCAAAAAGATTCTTGGTATCTGTCATTTCATTTGTAACAGCAGATAAACTTTCTCGCATTTCAGAATTCATAGATTTTAGAGCCTCAAGTTGCAGGTTAAGTTCATCTTTTTCTTTCTGTAAGTTTACCAAGGTCAAAGAAAGCTCTGATAATTTTCCATCAATTTCAGCATTATTGGTAGCCACAGACTCATTCTTTTCTGTTTCATACTTCTCAAAATTCAGTTTAAGAGATTCATTTTCATCTTGCAATTCACTCAAATCATCAAACAGACTCTGCTTTTCTTGTTTTAAATTTTCAAACGATTCTTGAATATCTTCAAGCTGTGACAACAATTCCTGATTTGTTTGAATGAGTTGTGCATTTTGAAGCTGAAGAGATGCAACATCTTCTGATGTCTCACTCTGTAAATCCATTTTCTCTGTTTGTTTCATGTTACAATTTTCTTTTTCTAACTGTAATTCTTCAAGTTTATCATTTTTATCAGATAATTCTTTCTCAATAGATGACATAGCTTCTCTAAATTGATTTAATTCCTCACATTGATTTGAATATTTCAACTGCAACTCTGATCTGTCAGTATGTAAATCTTTAATTTCATTATCTTTCATTTCGATACATCCTTTTAAAATAGCTTCATTAGCTAGCAAAGATGCCACACTTTCTCGCATCTTTACATTCTCAGAGAGAGCATCATTTCTCTCACTAAGCATATTTTCATGTTGGGTTACATCGGATCTTAATTCTGTAACTGTTTCATTTAACTTTTTCAGTTCATTATCCTTTGACTGAAGTTCACTGTCTTTAGTGGTGACTTGGTTTTCAAGAGTTTGAAGTTGCCCTGTCAATGAAGCAAGTTTTTCACCTGCATCTTCAAATTCTGATGAATGTCTTTTCAATTCCAATATTTCATCTTCCCTTTGAGATAAAATTGATTTACACTGATCTAATTCTGTTGCTGAATTCAGTAGATCACTCTGTAATGATTTAAACAATTCAGTTCTTTCCTCTTTTTCTTTTTCAAGAGTATTTACAGCTGCTCTAAACTCTTCTATTTCAGACAGTTTTGTCAGTAAATCTGTGTTCAAACGTTCTGTCATTTCTTTCTGACTGGTTAGCTCTGTTTCCAATTTATTGTTCATAAATTCCTGGTCTTGATTTAAGTCATTCAAATCTTGAATATTTTGTGCTAACTGATCTAGTTTGTTATCTTTCTCTGACAGAACTGTTCTTAGACCTTCTATTTCTTCAGCAGTAGTTTTATGTTGTTTTAATTCATTATCTCTAGAAATAATCTCCTCATCCATCTTAGCTAAAATTTTCTTCTGCTCTGCATATTCAGCTTCTAGAGCTTCGTATTTTCTCTGTATCTCTATCAGAATTTCTGCTTTCTGATTTTCGTTATCTTCAAGATTTTGTTTGTACTGATCTCTAAGTTCTATGTTAGATTTAAGTTCTGTTTGAAGCATCTGTATTGTGTTTTCATATGATGAATTTTGTTCCAATAGTTCATCAAACTGCTGTCTCATTTCATTGATTTCACCGTCCTTTTTCTGAATCTCTACATTGAGCTTTTCCATCTGGTCTTTACTTTCCCGTAGATGACTTTCAGTTTCTGACAGCCTTTGTGTTAATTCCTCACTTGGGTTAGCAGTGACCGAGTTTCTGTAACTGTTAAATGATTCTGTAATTGATTTAATTTCATTTTGCAATAATTCATTCATCTGACCTTTTTCTTCTAACATGGAGCTACTGTGCTTGACTGTCTGTCTCAGCTCTTCTGTTTCGTGTCCAATTTGACTAAGAATCTCTTCTTTTTCCTTTAAATTTTTCTTCAATAACTCTTTCTCTCTATTAAGCTCAGCAAAGTTATCCTCCATTTGTTTTACAGTCTTCTCTGATGTGTGCTGTGTTTCAGTGAGACTTTGTATCTGTTCTTGCAATTGTTGAGAAAATTCTGCATACGTCTGGCATTGAGACTGTAAATCCTGGATAATCTTTAGAGTTTTCTCTGCTTCCTCTTTGGATTCCTTTACCTGTTCTGTTTCCCCATTAGCAACCAATTGTTCTTTTGCAACTTCATTTTGAATATCTCTGCTATCAGCAGTGTTCTTACTTTCAGCATAATCCTTCTCGAGAGTTTCTTTCTCAGTTTTAACTTTTTCTAATTCAGACCTGGTTTGATTCAACTGTAATTTGATCTTCTTTGCTGTAGCCAAAGCTTTAGTAAACTTTAATTCTTTTTCGGAAACTGACTTTTTCAGTTCTTCAATCTCTGCTTGAAGAGCCAGTTTTCCTGAGTTATCATCACTTTCAGCAGTTTGGTCCTCTGACGAGAGCTGTGTAAGTCTCTCTTCCATTTCTTGCATGTTCTCCAACAAGAAGGCAACCTTCTCATCTTTCTGACTTAACTTATGCTTAGCTTCTGCAAGGGCGTGTTCCAGTTCTGAGAGTTTCATGGTCAATTCAGCATTGGTTGTTTTATATGCATTAATTTCCTCCTGGAGTGGTTTTAACTCTTCTGTGCCTTTTTCAACTTCCTGAACAGCAAATTCCTGCAAAGATAAAAAAGCCATTATAACTCTAGCATAACAAAATCATTGAAATAGTCTAAAGATATATTATACTACATTTTGCTTTTAATTTTACATAAATATACTTGATATCAATATTAAAATAGCTAAAGTAACAAACATTTTTGGTATTTTTATGAATATATTTGATATGAAAGACTTTCAATATCAATAACTTTGTAAAACAATCCTCTTTTATGCATGCACATCATATAAAATCATAAAAAAAATCCTCTAGCTTAGCTCAATAGTGAGAGCATCAGATCTGTTAACTAGAGGTAGCTTGTTCGACCCTCAGGCAAGGCATATAAGTCATTGAATTTTATGGTCATTTGTCTCACCAATCATATAGAAATCATACGGGATCACTAGTGTGTTATGTGCAGAGAAATAAGTAACTACTGGTTAATGATGCAAGAAAGCCAGTTAGGTGGACCACCAAGATATGACAAAAAAATGTAAAATCAATACAAAAGACAAACAAATAAATAAAATATCCATTATAATCATCAAATATTTTTTTCATTGTGAATTTCTTGGTAAACTCAACTACAAACACATGTGTATAATTTATGCAAATAATTATAATTACATAAAAGGTAAAATTTGGAAAACTGTGTAGCCATTTAGCACATTTTCAAGCAAAGCTGTAATTTGTTGGAATTTTTTTTATAACTTGTGCTAAACCAAAAATCAGGCTGCAGACACATACTACACTTGAATGTTTTCTAGTAACAATGAAACAAAAGCTGGGATAAAATTCACAAAGGGAAATAATGAAGTGAATAATTAAGTTAAAATCCAAGCTAAATTCTGGGTCCTGGCAAATTACCTATAATTTTTTAAGTTCCCAGTGGTTTTGGAGTTTTCTTTAACTTGCAATAAAAATCTTCACCAAAATGTTTTTCAATCAATCAATTAATCAAGATAGAATGAGATGTGTTCATGTTTAGAAGAAGTCAGTAACTACAGCTAGTCTAAGAATGGTCTAAGTCTTTCATATTTATAACATTATTTATTTTCAATTTCCTTTTTGTTATGAACTTATTTTTCCATTTCAGAATTCCATTTCTGAGTTATACAAACTAAAACATTTTCAGCTGGAAAAAAAACAACACTTGACATAGAAATATTTTGTCTTCCATTAAAATGCCACTAAAAATCATTTGCTGCACCATCTAATGGTGGGTTAATGATAGTTTTTAATATCTTATTTGTCCTATTGCTTGACTCAAAATGACCTTAAAACTTTTGCGCATTTTAGAGTACAAAACTCATTACATAAAAATAAATAGCCTACAAAGTAAAACTGTGAGTTTCACATAGTGGTGAGAAATCTAGAATACAATACATGATTAGTTCTAAGGTTACTTATTATATAAAGTTAGATTGTTAGCATAACCTGTGTTCCTGTTATATATATACTAAGTCTAGCAACAAACTCCTCGATCAACAATTACATTCTCTATATGGAA
Source organism: Ruditapes philippinarum (assembly GCF_026571515.1). NCBI lineage: Eukaryota > Metazoa > Mollusca > Bivalvia > Venerida > Veneridae > Ruditapes > Ruditapes philippinarum. Next base: position 70,169 of record NW_026859341.1, read on the forward strand.
AGGTTGTGTGGGGAAGCAAAATCTCAAAAAATTAAACAAGACATGCCAACGGGCAGAATGTCGAGCCCACTTCTTATTCAAACCTGAACCTATAAACTTCAGATCATGGAGAAAGATGTATACTTAGGTAAGATGTGCCCAACACAAGGCAAAATCTTGACATTGCATCATCTAAGGTGACCTTGACTTCTGACCCGGTGACCTGGTTCATGTGCATGAAACAAAGTCTCATGATGAAAATTTGTGTCTTAAAATAACTCAATTCATGCTATTTGAAAATTCAACCATGCACAAAGAAGTTCTGGCATGGACAAGATTGGATGCACACACAAACACAAAACAGCAATTTTGACAACTGTCGAGCTCAGCGCAAGCGGGCTCCACAAAAGTCCTCTGACCACTAAGCATAATATTTCAAAGCATAAGCAAGATACAGTGGGGAGAAACAAATTTTGACATTTTTATTTGGCCTCTTGTGCCCTTGACCTTCATTTTGCCCAAGACATCTCAACTACCCATGGAAAACATTTTAAGTTATATTAAAATCCATCCATGTATTTAGAAGTTCTACTCCTAAATGAATGTTTTATTTTTTATTTGACCTGTGACCCCTGTGACCTTCAACGTTCCATAGACACCTGCATTTTTTGCGCGATTCTCCGCCTCACTATAGAGAATATTTGCCCCAAGTTGTATTAAAATCCCTCCACCCATGTAGAAGTTACACTCCGTACACGGCTTTTGTGCTGACCTCTAAGTGTGACCTTGACCTTTTGGCAGTGAACCTGGATTTTGTGTGCAACACCCCTCCATCATAGTGAACATTTGTACCAAATTATTTTGTAATCCTTCAAAGAATGAGCAAGAAATTGACCGGACAAAATTTCAATATTTTTATTGGACCTCTTGTGACATTGACCTTCATTTTACTTGAGGCAACTCAAGTCAACATGGAAAACATTTGTGCTAAGTGATATTAAAATCCATCCATGTATGTAAAGTTGTACTCGCAAATGAATTTTTTTGTTATTTGACCACTAAGTGTGGCCTTGACCTTTCCCACAGATACCTGAATTTTTCGCGCGACACTCCACCTCTCTATGGAGAATATTTGTCCAAAGTTATATTAAATTCCACCATGCATGTAGAAGTTATGCTCCGTACACATGTTTTGCGATGACCCTAAAGTGTGACCTTGACCTTTAAGCAGCAGACCTGGATTTTTTGTGTGACACACCACCCCATTATGGTGAACATTTGTACCAAATGAACAGTAAATGTGGTTTACAATTATCGGTATTTTAACAATTAATCATGTGATGGTATGACTTATCAATTGTCTTGAATACAATACATGAACTAATTAAGACTATTACACTCACTTCGCCATTCTACTTCAAACTTCAAATAAATATTCCTTATTTTCAATCTCATCATATATGCCAAGGTTCATTAGACTAGCATAAATATTTCCAGAATTATTCTCCTTAAAAAATTAATTCACCGGGGCAGATATGACCAATTAATAAACAATACTAGACATTTTCAGATAATGTATGAAATAGGGCATTTATCCTTTATTTCCTATAGTGCATTCACCAGCACATTCATTTTAGCGCAACTTTTTTCAAAGAAATTGGTAATTAATCAATTGATTATCTTCATACTCGAACAAAACAACCTTTTGGACAAGACCTTCTTAAGAGATTGAGCTGACCTTGACCTTTAATTGACATTGAACGTTAAGTCAAGTTATTGAATTTTGTTGCCATAATTTTGTTATTTATGTATGGATTTGATTCATACAACACTTGTGACCAAATGGACATGTTGAATAATTTAGATATAAAAGACCTTGACAGTCAAGGTCAGATGATTGAATATTGCTTATATTTTCATAACTTTGACATTTATTTATGAAAGTGATTCATACTTGGACAAACAACAAGTGTGACTAGACAGACCTATTTAAAGAAAATAATAAAAGGAAAAACTTAATTCTTTTTCTTTAATTTTCTTTTTAAAGATTTATTTAAACTGTAAATTTGTTTGCTTTTAGAAAAAGTCAAAAAAAGTCTGGCCTTGCCCCCACCCGGCTGTGGCTCTTTTACTTTTATTGAACAATCCTGTGAAATGAAGATAATCCATTTATTCCTTTGAAAAATGTTGCGCTAAAAATGAATGTATTTTATTGCCAAAAGTCTAACTTGTTTCTTTTTCCTAAATAGCGACTGTAGAAGCATGGAGATAAAGAAAACTAATTTTCCAGTCCAAATTAAAAACAGCATACTTCAAAATGAAAAAATGCTTCACAAAATGCAAGTCACACTGCCAAAAGAACGACAAGCCAACATGCTAGACCACTTGCAAAGTGAGAGTAGTATAACATTTCACATGCAATAAACAAGACTAATATAAACATAGCAGTATCTAGCAGCTTACATAAACAATATTAGTAAATCAATCACATAGATACAATTACAAAACAACATGCAAAATGCTCTGATTATTATAATACACTACATGATTACACAAGTTAATCTATATGCAACATGCAATATGCACTGATGTACCTTGACATAAGCTGCTTTCTGACCAGTGTCTTTTCCTGGTGTCTCACTGTCCATTTCCACAGAGTCTGGCATACTTTGTTCTAACTTCGGTGCTGATGAAGCAGTAAGCATTTCATTTACCTCTAAACTTACTGGTTTTTCCAGATCTGTAGTTTGTAAATGTGCAATAGTTTTATTAAGCACTTCTATCTCATTAACCTTTTCATTTATGACTTCATCTTTCAAAGCAATATTCTCTGTGTACACTTTCACTGATGAAGCTCGTTCTTCTTCTAATATTGAAATTTGTCTTTCAAAGTCTTTAAATCTTTCAGAATACATTTCTTCTGTGGCTTGTTGCTGAGCATGAAGCTGATCCTTGTACAATGAAAGCTCCTCTTGCAAATTTGTACACTGTTTCTTATATTGTGAAACTTCACCAGACATGTTATTTACAGTTTCTTTTAAAGATGATATCAATTGGTCTTTCTCCTCACACATATCTTTAAGTTTTGTACAAGCTTCCCTTTTAGACTCCAGTTCTCTTGCCATTATTTCAGCATTATCTTCATTTGATTCTAATTTGTCTTCAATTGATTTCATAGACTCATCTAATGACCTTACAGAGTCTTTAGTTTGTTCTAGTTCTTCTCTTAAGTAGGTCTTTTCCTGCTCAAGCTCATTTGACTCCAATTCCAGTTTATGGCTATATTCTTCCTTTTGCTGCAGTCTATGACGAAGCTCGGTCAAATCTCTTTTATATGTATCAACTTCTATTTGCAATGATTCACTTCTTTCAATAATCTCATCCAATTTGTCTCTATCAGCCGCAAATTGTCTTAGTTCATCAGCAGCTTTTCTTAAGTCTCTTTCTTTCTGTTCAAGATTCATTTCTAGATCAAGTTTCTCTGAGACAAGTTGGTTCATTTGCTCATACAATGATTGGATCTCTTCTTTCTCATTCTTAAGTAATTCTTCAAATCTTTGCTTTTCCGATTCTGCTCCCTGTCCTGACTGTTGAAGAACTGCATTTGTCTTATTTAAGTCATCAACTTCTATCATTTTTTCTTTCATTATTTGTTTAATGTTATGCAACTCTTCGTCCTTTGCTTTCATAATATTTTCCGACTCTGTGTTTTGATGAAGAAGCACTTTATATTTTTCACTTAATTCAGAGTTTGTATATTGCATGTGACTAACTTCATCTTGCAATGTTCGAACTGTTAATTTTAAATTTTCTTCTGTATCAAAAGCTTGTTCTTTAAGATTTTCAAAAGCTGATTTGTAATTTACTAGTGCATTATTCAACTGTTCAACTTCAGATCTCCCATCTACAAGCTTGTTCTGCAAAGTTTGAAGATGTTCACGGAGTTCAGAAACTTCATTTCTGTAAGATTCTTCTAAAGAGATTGGAACGTTCCTTGCACTCTCTAGTTCTTCTTTCAACATCTGGCAACTGTTCTTTAACTCATCAACTTCTAATATATATCTTTCACGATCTTGTTGAGTTTCAATCAAAGTTGTTTCTAACTGTTGTACTTTTACATTAAATGCAACATTTTGACTCTCTGCCTTTTCTATTTCTTCCACTGATTGATTTGTTTGCAGTCTTTCTTCTAATTTCTTAATCTTAGCATCTTTTCCTTTACATAATTTCTTTAATTTTTTCACTTCAGCAGATAAATCAACTTCCTTTGGCAGCTTTTCCTGTGATAGTGTAACATCTTTCTCAATTACTTCAACTGGGAAAGGCTGTAAAATCTGTGATTCAATTGATGTTTCATTAACAGCTTGGACATTGTCAGCTTCAGTTGCATTTAAGTTACTTATAGCAGCACCTTGTACCTGACAAGCAGTTCTAGCAATTTCTTCAACAATGAAAGGTGCTTCCTTAACTGCAATAGGCTGCTCTGCATTTGCTCTTTGAGATTTTAGTTCCTGTATGTCATTTTCTAGCGATGAAATTGTTGACTTCAGCTCTTCATTTAACTCTGATAGATTTATGATTTGTACATTCATTTTCTGAATTTTTTCTTGGTTTTGGCTTTCAGTCTCTTGCGCTAACACCTGTGCTTTGGTCATTTCTTGGAACAAATCATTTTTTGCAGAGGTAAGATCTGATATTTCATCAGTTACCTGTTTCATTTTCAGGTCCTTTTCTTCTATAATATTTTGTAACTTTTCAACTTCTGATGATAGATTTTGTTCTCTGTGCTGAGCCTCTGATACATTCCTTTCAAATTCTGACAAGCACTGTTGATTGTTAGAGAGGATTTCTTCTTTTTTGTTCAATTCTGCCTGTAAATTTAAAACTTCTTGTTCTAGAACAGGTAACCTTGATTGTGTATCATTATGATATTGGTTAAACCAAGTCAATTGCTGATTTGAAACACTCTTTTCATTGTAAAGTTGTTCAAGCTGAGCATTGATCTGCTCTGACTGCTTCTCATAAGCCTCAATTGTTGAAGCATTAGATGCTATTGTTTCTTCAAGCGTTAATTTAAGGTTGCTTATTTCTGATTCCCTCTCTTCGCAAATTTCTTTCAACTTGGCTATCTCTGAATTGCTTGATGATATTAAGTCATCACGATTATTTTCAACTTCAGAAACATGTTTATTCTTTTCTTGGAGTTTATTTGATAATTCAGCTATTTCATTATCTTTCTCTTTACACATCTCATGCAATTTTGCCAACTCTGAGTTGTATTTTTCATTAACTTGCTCACTGGATTTTGAGTTCTCCAAAATATTATTAAGTTCTCCCTCTTTATCTGATAACTGTGTTTTAAGTTCTTCAATATTTTGGTGTGCTTCTGCATATTTCTTTCTTAAAGATGCTAAAGATTCCTCTGTGTCTTGTATTATGCTCATATTTTCTTTGAATTGTTTTTCAAATGCTTGACATTTCTGTTGAAGTGTTTGACATACTTCATCTTTCTCAGCAAGTAATTGTTTCATACTAGAAACCTCAGTCTCATAGCTTTGTAATGACTCAAGCAGTGTTGCTGTCTCAAAAGCTTGTTTTTCTCTAGCTTCTTGTTCCAATTCAACTTTTGTTGAAGTTTCCTCTAAATTAAGAATCTTATCTCTGAGAGATTCTAATTCAGCTTTTAAGTACCGAGATTCATTTTCCTTCTCTTGCAGCATACTCTGATTTGCTTCATAAGCCGTTTCAAATTCTCTACACCTATTCTCCCATGCTATAGAAATTTCCCTGATCTGATTTAAGCTTTCATTGCTTTCTGTTAAATCTTTCTTAAATTTATCAGCAACTGATCTTAATTCATTCAGTTCTTCATTTAATTTCGAATTTTCAGTCTGCTGCTTGTCAATCACCTCATCTTTCTCACTTCTTATGTTAGATAACTGGACTTCTTTGCCTTGAGACAAGGAATGTAATTCAGATATATCATCTTCCAATTTATGCACGTCATCTTTAAGTCTCTCTTCTAATGTTTGAAAATGTAAGTCCTTTTCCTGCATTTGTAATTTAAGGTTATCTAACTGCTGCTGTAAGAGTACACAATGTTCTTCTATTTCTCTTTTAGACAACATTTCTGATTGTAACTCATTATCTAAAACATGCTTCTGTCTTTCACTGTCTTCCAAACTTTGATTAAGAGTTTGCATCTGGCTTTGTAAATGTGAAACGTGAGCAGCATTATCATCTATTAAATTTTCATGTGAACTAAATGTAGCTTCCAACTTTTTGATTTTAGCATCTTTGCCTTTTCCAACTAAATGCAATTTCTTTATTTCTGCACGGTGTTCTTCCTTTTCTGTTATAACAGATTGTAATTGTTCCTTCAAATGAGAAATTTCAGTTTCTTTAACCTCAAGGGTGGCTTTCATCTTATCAAGTTCTAACATTAAACTGTCCCTTTGCCTTTCCATTTCATCTCTTTCAATGCATAGATTCTCAATTTCTTCTCTACTTGCAGCAAGGTTATCTTCAAGTCTATCTAAATCATCATTTTTCCTGTCAATGGCTTCATCAGCTGCATCAAGTCTATCTTCTATGTCATGACAATGGTCCCGCCATTCATCAACATCAGCAATAGCATTGTCAAGCTTGAATCGAAGATCTTGCTCAACATCTTCTAGCAATACCATTTTGCTCTCTAACTCCTTGACATTTTCCTGCAGTATTAAAATATCAGTGTCTTTTTCCGACAAAACCTTCTCTTGCTCTTTAATGTACTCTTCAACCTTTTTTAATTTGGCTTCCTTGCCTTTGCTCAACTTCTGGAGTTTGGTCTTTTCCTGTGTTAGCTTTTTGTTTTCATGACTAAGATTTGCAAGTTTTTTAAACATTTCATCAGATGACATTGACGACTTTTGTGATTCTTTATCACCACTTCCATCAGGTGTATCATCCGACGGTTGAAAACTATCACTAAGCTTTCTGACTTCATGCATTTTTGCTTCTTTTTCTTGAACAATATTATCAACATCTTCACTTATTCCTTTCAATTTTAATTCCTCTTCATCAAAGCTGCTCTTAACTTTACTAAGTTCATCTTTAGCACAATCTAATTCAAACTCTAAAATTATTTTTTCTTCCATTAATTGCTTTACAAGGGATTCATTACCTTTCAGGTCTTGAATTGACATGTCTTTTTGCGAAATAACTTCTTCTAACTCTTGCACTTTTTTCTTCATTGTTTCATATCTTTCCTCCCATTGTTGAAGACTTTGTTCTACAGAAGACATTTCATTTTTCAATTTATTTTCTTCTTCATTTAATGTTTCTATTATCCTATTAAGCTGTTCTAACTGAAGATGTAAATTATTGTTTTCATCATCTTTACTGGCGATTGCATTGTCTTTTTCTACAAGTATTTCTTCCATTTTCTTTAATTTGGCTTCTTTGCCTCTATTTACTTTTTGCAATTTCATATAATCTGCATGAAGCTTTTCCTTTTCATTTTTCAATTTATCAACTATATTCTGCTCTTCAGCTAATGATTCTTCAATTTCTTTGATTTTTGAAAGCCTTTCTTCAATTTCTGCATTTTTTCGCTCAATAATTTCTTCAAAACTATGACTAATTTGATTTATTTTAGCTGTTTTGCCTTTGTCAATCATATGAAGTTTGGCTGCTTCCACCTTTAGTTTTTCATTTTCCTTACTTAAAACATTAATCTCCAGCACACTCTTATTTCCAGCAAGAGATTCACTTTTCTCCTGAAGTATGTTGTTGAGTCGCTCAATCTCCCTCTCTTTACTCTGACAGAGACTTTCAAGTTCTATAACACGAACTTCAAGCTGGACAGTGTTCGAATTATTAAAGTCACTGATGAAATTAGTACTCAAATCCTGCACTTTATTATCTAAAGTATCTCTTTCAGCTAGTAAATCATCACGTTCTTTTCTGAGTTGCTCAAAATTTTCATTCATTATCTTTAATTTTGCATCTTTTCCCTTCCCAATTTTCAAAAGCTTTTTATTGTCAGCTTTGAATTTATTCCTTTCCTCCGTAAGAACTTTTACTTTCTCTGATAAATCTTGAATATCTACACTTGTGTCTTTCTCTGAAGAAATTGATGAAAAAGAGGAATTCAGACTAGAGGTTTCTTTAGGAATGATCTGATCTATAAATGAGTCTGTTAAATTAGCATTTTCTCCAACATGTTGTAAGTACTCTAGTGCTGTCTCGTCTTTACTGTCTGGACATTCAACTGCAGAAAGAGTTTGACTTGTTGAGGATTCAATAATGTCTGATGGCATTGGAATATTAGATCTCTTTTGTAATTCCTCAATCTTTTTCAACAAGGATAATATTTTAGCTTCTTTTTTCTTCAAAAGTTTTTGATTTGAAGTAAGTTTTTGTTGCAATTGCTTTTTATCTGCTTCTAGCTGATCACAGTAATCTTTAAAGTCTGATTCTCCACTATCAAACATTTCACACAATCTGCTTTGTAAGTCTGCTATAATAACATCTTTTGCCACAAGTTCCTCTTTCAAAGACAAAACTTCACATTCAGAATCATTTTTAATATCTTCAGGAAAACTATTATCTTGTTCTAAGGTATCCTCAGAATGAACTGATTTTTCAACTACATGTACTTCAAAAGTTTCTGAATCCATACCTACATCTGCACCTTTCAGATTTTCTGATAGCTTTTCCATTTGACTTTCTAACCAAGTACTTTGAGAAGTCAAGTCTTCAATTGAAGTTTCCAGTCTTTTAACTTCATTTTCTTTCTCCTCTAATGAAAGACCAAGCTCACTTACCCTTACCTCAGAAAGCTCAAGTGTCTTCTCTGTTGACTTTATTTTCACCTCATAATCATTCACTTGCTTTTCCTTTTCTTCCATTAATTTAGACATTTCTTCAAGTTTTGATTTAAGTTGACTTATTTCATGGACAAATCTGTTATTTTCAAGATTTGATGCATCTAAGGCTCTCTGAATATCATCTTTTTCATATTGCAATTTTTCCAGTTTTTCCTCTATTTGTTCTTTTGCTTCCTGCACTAAATTTTTATCTGACTGAAATTCAGCTAGTTCAGATTTCAGTTTATTTATTTCTTTGATATAAACTTCAACAGAACCTGTAATTTTTGTATGAGCTGCTTCTAATGATGCTTTACTGTCATTTGCCTCCTTTATTTGATCACAAACAACATCTAACTGTATCTTTAAATTTGTATTTTCATCCTCAAGCTGTTTATCAAACGTAATGTTGGTCTTTAAAGCTTCCAGATCTAATTTCATTTTCTGGTTAAGGTCTTCAAGAGATTCTTTAGTCTTATTTAGGTCATCAAGCTGTTCAGTTGCATTTCTTAACTTTGCCAATATATCTTCATTTTTCCTGGAAATTAATTCTTTATCTTTGGTTAAATTTGAAAGTTGATCTTCACTTACACGTATTTTGTTTTCCGCTTCTGCCAATTTTGTCTCAAGAAGTGACATCCTTTCCTTCTCTTCCTCCAATTGGGTATTCTGCTTATCTAATGCTTCCTGCAATTATAAATGCATCTATTATATAACTTATAAAAAAACTAAAGTGATATATCATACATTTTTTTAACTATCCTTTTTCAAAACTGTATCTCTCATGTTTATAACAAATTTGTATGATTAACTTTAAGAGTGAGTTGTGAACACGCAAGACATTCATTTTAGAAAACACACAGCCTAGGCCACTTTTCTTACTTCTAGAAGCAAACATATCAGAGAGAGAGCATTGTAGTAAATGTTATAAAAGAAACAAGAGGGCCATGATGGCCCTGGGGTCGCTCACCTGAACATAGGCCCCCAGGGCCGGGCCTGTTTAAACCAAAGGGCATTTATTTCAACAAACTTGGAAGACACCCATTAGAAGATATTTCATGATGTTAAGTTTTTACTATACACAAATAATGAATAACAATGACTTTTGCCCCCCCCCCTCTCCCTGCAGGGGCCAATTTTGACCCAAGGGCTTTTATTTGAACAAACTTGGTAAACATCCATTAGAACATGTTTCATGCCCTAAATATCTTAGCTCAGCTCTTTTGGTTCTTTAATAGAAGATTTTTAACTTTTTACTCTATGTATATAGGGAAAATCAATAACCCCTGGGACAGGGCCAATTTTGACCCCAGGGCTTTTATTTGAACAAATTTGGTAGACACCCATTAGAACATGTTTCATGCTAAATATCTTAGGTCTAGCTCTTTGGGTTCTTTTTTAAAAGAATTTTTTTTTAAAGTTTTTTACTATATGCATATAGGGAAAATCAATGACCCCTGGGGCAGGGCCAATTTTGACCCAGGGGCTTTTATTTGAACAAACTTGGTAAGACACTGATAAGAAGATGTTTCATGCTTAATATCTTAGCTCTAGCTCTTTGGGTTCTTTAGAGAAGAATTTTTTTTAAGTTTTTACTATATGCATATAGGGAAAATCAATAACCCCTGGGACAGGGCCAATTTTGACCCCAGGGCTTTTATTTGAACAACTTGGTAGACATCCATAAGAACATGTTTTACGCCAAATATCTAAGCTCTCGCTCTTTGGGTTTTTTAGAAGAAGATTTTTTAAGTTTTTACCAATATGCATATAGGGAAAATCAATGACCCCCTGGGCGGGCCAATTTTGACCCCAGGGCTTTTATTTGAACAATCTTGGTAGACACTTATTAGAAGATGTTTTTATGCTTAATATCTTAGGTCTAGCTCTTTGGGTTTCTTTAAAAGAAGATTTTTTTAAAGTTTTTACTATATGCATATAGGAAAAATCAATGACCCCCTGGGGCGGGGCCAATTTTGACCCCAGGGCTTTTATTTTGAACAATCTTGGTAGACACTTTTATTAGAAGATGTCATGCTTAATATCTTAGGTCTAGCTCTTTTGGTTCTTTAAAAGACGATTTTTTTAAGTTTTTACTATATGCATATAGGGAAAATCAATGACCCCCTGGGGTGGGCCAATTTTGACCCCAGCCTTTTATTTGAACAAACTTGGTAGACATCCATTAGAACATGTTAAATGCCAAATATCTAAGCTCTAGCTCTTTGGGTTTTTTAGAAAGATGATTTTTTAAAGTTATTACTATATGCATATAAGGAAAAATCAATGACCCCCTGGGGCGGGGCCAATTTTGACCCCAGGGCTTTTATTTGAACAATCTTGGTAGACACTCATTAGAAGATGTTTCATGCTTAATATCTTAGGTCTAGCTCTTTGGGTTCTTTAAAAGAAGATTTTTTTTAAGTTTTTTACTATATGCATATAGGAAAAATCAATGACCCCCCTGGGGCGGGGCCAATTTTGACCCCAGGGCTTTTATTTGAACAATCTTGGTAGACACTCATTAGAAGATGTTTCATGCTTTAATATTTCTTTCTTAGGGGTCTAGCTCTTTGGGTTCTTTAAAGAAGATATTTTTTAAGTTTTTACTATATGCATATAGGGAAAATCAATGACCCCCTGGGGCGGGGCCAATTTTGACCCTAGGGGCTTTATTTGAACAATTTGGTAGACACTTATTAGAAGATGTTTTTATGCTTAATATCTTAGGTCTAGCTCTTTTGTTCTTTAAAAGAAGATTTTTTTAAGTTTTACTATATGCATATAGGGAAAAATCAATGACCCCCCTGGGGCGGGGCCAATTTTTGACCCCAGGGCTTTTATTTGAACAATCTTGTTAACACTTCACTAGAAGATGTTTCATACCAAATATCTAAGCTCTAGCCCTTTGGTTTTCTAGAAGAAGATGTTTAAAGTTTTTTCTTTTGGTTGCCATGGCAACCAGAGTTCTGCATGGAATGGAATTCTTTTGAAAACAACTTTTTTAAGGCTTCACACAAGGAAATCCCTGTGAAGTTTCATTATGATCTGCCTTATGGTTTCAGAGGAGATGTCGTTTGAAAAGTGTGAACGGACAACGGACGACGTACGACGGACGACGGACACCGGACGACGGACGACGGACGAAGAGTGATCCTAATAGCTCACCCTGAGCATATGCTCAGGTGAGCTAAAAATCATGAATCACTTTGTTTCCAGATTTTTGTAAAGAATTTATTTAATTATATTTGACCTTTATAGTTTAAAGTCAAGGTCATGTACAGGCCAATATCAAACTTAAATTATTCAACATATCAATGTTGTTATTTGTGTCTCGTCAAGTATACATTAAAACTGTCAATTAATAACAGTTCTGCAAACTTAAATAAAATTCAATAGCTATACCATGATGGTCAAGGACATTTAATGGTCAATGTCGACATTATATAACTCAATATGTCTGTTTTGTAATAAGTTTTGCCATAGTATGAATCAAATCAATAAATAAACAACAAAATTATCTTAATTAAAGCAATTTCAAAAGTCAATGTCACTTGAAGGTCAATGTCACATTTTCTAAATAATTTTTTGTTGTGTTTTAAGTCTCACCAACACAGTATAATTCATATGGTGACTTTGTAGCTTTATTGGTGGAGGAAGACCTCAGGTTTGTTTGTTTTTTTTGTTTGTTTGGATTTTTACGGCACGTCAACACAAAACTGGCCATATCGTGCCGAATGCTATAATAGGCTTAAAATGTTATGTTAAACTTTGTAAATGACAATAAAAATGAGTCAATTAGATCTTAGAATACAAGTTTATCTCTTTCAAATAATCAATGATGTTTTTTGAAGAGTTCTTTGAGTGAATTTACCCAATAAAATTTATTATGGGTCTGTGAAAAATCATGACATTCAAGAAGAAAATGCTTGACAGTAAAATTTTCATTACAAGCTACACAGAAAGGGGCATTGCCATTTGTGAGGAGATAAGAGTGGGTAATTTTAGTGTGTCCAATTCGGCATCGAAGAAGAACTGTTGATCATGGCGGTTTGACATAGATAGAGATGGTCACACATCAAGAGATGGGTTTATTTCGTGAAGTTTATTAAAAACGGCATTGTCCCAATTTGCTTTCCAGTTTATTTATAGCCGGTCTAAAATCACAAGCAGATAACAATAAGTCAGTTTTTTTTTTTAATTTAATGATTGTTTAGCTAAAGCATCTACTTTTTCATTTCCTTGTATACCTACATGACTTGGAATCCAATATAATTTAACAGATTATGTTTTAAGTATATCATGAAATCGTAAAAGAAGTTTCCTTATCATGATATTGTCAGAATTTTTATTTTTAATGGAGAAAGCGAGTCAGAAAATATCACAAATTTATCATGGGTATGCTGTACTATGTATGACAATGCTAAATCTATAGCTTTTGCTTAAGCAGTAAAAATTGATGCATTATCTGGTAACCTCATACTAGATGTAAAATTATTTCCAAACACAGCCGCACCTACTTTGCAACCTTCTTTTGAACTGTCGTATAAATATGTATAAAATCTTCATATTCTTCCTTAATTGCTAGAAACTTCTCATTGAAATGTTCAGGTGAATTTGATTTTTTATATTTGAAAGGTTAATATTTATTTTCGTGGAATTATAAGTCCAAGGTGGAACTTCCTCATCATCATTTTGAAGGATACTGTATGGATTAATTTTAAGTTTATCAAAATCATCTTTTAAACGAAGGCCTTATGGTTTAATTTCCTTTGGTTTGTTAACAAATTTTTCAGTATAACTTGGTTTGAAAATAATATTTTTAGCTGGATTTAGTAACAGGCTTTCCTGGATATTTACCAGCAATAACCAATTTCTCTGCAATTTTTTTTTTGCTGTTATAAGTCACACCAAAAGTGTAATGGTCATATGGGGACTTTGCAGCTTTAATACAAAATAATTGGTCTTAATAGTCAAGATCATTTATTAAACAAGGTCAAATTTAGCTTGATGATCTTTAAGGTCCTGTTCACTGTTCAAGGTTACATGTATGTCCAAGTATAGACAATCCATTAAAAAATTTTAAAAAAATATCTATTTTTAGCAACAAAAAAAATATCATAGTTAAAAATATTGACTTTCAAGTCAAGATCATTTATGAGTTAAGGTGAAATTCAATTTGGTCTCGTCCAAATATGAAGACAATCCATTAAAAAATAACCAATAGAAACATAACTGTACCTGTGTGTTTCTTTGAAAATGTGAAGTTTAAAATGGGTGAATGATTTTCTTTAAATATTTTGAACAATTTTAGAGCTCACTGTTTACATTACCATTTTCTATGCTTCATAATAATAAGAGCCATGATAATAAAGGGATTTACAAAGGGTAACATTTCATTTCAAGACCATGCCTTGCCCATGACTAAGTTTATGATATACTCAGTTAATGGCAGCTGAGAATATGTAATTAGTTACATAACATTTAATCAATTAATAGTTAAAATGATGAATCTCAGATTTATTTGAAAAAAATAATTTAACATGAGTAACCTATCAGACAGTACACCCGCACAGTCTCAGTGCCTGGTAATAAACTAACAGCCTAAAAATGAAATGTAAGAATTCTTAAGTTCCAAAGGGAAATAATTCAAACAGAATCTATGCTAGTCTTATCAGTCATGGACAGTGACCTATAACATGAAATTGAAGAAATATGAGGAGTTTCAAATGAATGCTTTCAGTGATAAAGGATATATTATTTTGTATGCAAAACATTTACAAGGTGAAAGGTCAAACTCAAACTAAGATAACTCTTGCCTCATTACTATTATTAAAGCTCAAACTTTGTCTCATGTTCACAAGATAAGAACATCGGAGATAACAATAATGGTTTAACATTACCTTTTCAAATAATTCCATTGCATGTCTTAATTCTTTGATGAGTTTTCTCTCTTTCTGGACAGCAGCACTTTCTGAAAATCCCTTTTCTATTTCTTGTTCAACAGTGTCTTGAAGAATTTGGCATTGGCTTTTTAAATCATTATTATCATTTGCTAATGAATCAATTTCATCATTTAACACAGTAACTTTGTCTTCAAAACTGGATATTTCTACCTCCTTTTCTCTCAATTCTTCCTCAGAATGTTTATTTTTTTCATTTGCTTCTCTTAACTGTTTCTCCAATGATAATTTCTCAGTATTTTCTTTGTTGCGGGTCAAGTTGTGCTTTTCTAAATGTTCATTGGTTTCAGCTATTTCACATCTATTTTGCTCTAAATTATTTTCTAACTCATTTACTAAGTTTTCATGATTTTTTATAATTGTTTTCAATTCCTCAATTTCTTTATCTTTTCTTTCAATAGTTTCTTGCATACAATTAGAACTTTGCATAAGATATTCAATTTGAATATCTTTGTCTTCAATACTTCGTGAAAATTCATCTTCTTTGAAAGCGTATTTCGTTGCCTTCTCGTGACTTTGTTCTAACTCTTTCTCTACAGTGGCTAAATTTTCTGTCAACTTTCTGACTTCTGACTCCAATTTTAAAGTACATTCAGTTTGTTCCTGCAACATAGCATTCTGTGAATCATCAGTAGTTTTCAGTTTTTCTCTTAAATTACTATTTTCCGACTCTTTTTCAGAGATGTCTTCCTTTAACCTCATCAATTCTTGTTTCATCTTTTCTATTTCATATTCTTTCTGCGTTACTCTGTTTCTTAAATCCTCTTCTGAATTTTCTAATAATTCTAAGCTTATATTCAAATTTGTAATTACTTCATCTTTTTGAATTAAACTGTCAATTAAACTGGTAAATCTGTTTTTAAGATTGCCAAATTCAAGCATCATATGTGATAAGACAGCCTTTTCTGATAATTGTTCATCTCTCAAATATGTCAATTCATTACTTAGAACATCATTTTCATTCTCTTTCATTTCAAAAAATGTTTGAATTTTATCAAACTCTGCTTTTTGTTCATCTATACAAACCAACAACCTTGTTACCTCTGTATCTTTCTGTTCAAGTTTCTCTGATAATTCTTTTGACTTGTTCAGAATTGATTCTATTCTTTCCTCACAATCTAAACTATAAATTGACATTTTTTCTGCTTTCATATTTGCATCACTTAATTTCTTTTCAAAAGTTTTTCTATCACTCTGTGCAACCTCTAAAACACTGTTCAGTTTATCATTTATATTATTCAGTTCATCTATTTCATCTTTCTGTTCTCCAATTTCTTCATCTTGTTCTTTAATTCTACTTTGCAACATGTTAATTTCTTTATTCAGTAAAACAATTTGAGATTCAGCATCTTTTAAAGTCTTGCCCATTTCAGCTACTTCTTCACCACTACTCAAAACTTTCTGTGTTAACATCTTAATTTTTTCTTCAACATTTTCCCCTTGAACTGATGATTCACAAAGACTTGCATTAAGTTTTGTTTCAACTTCTTTTAATGTGCTGTTTTCAAGAACTGTACATTTAATTTCATTTTTCAAATAGCTGATTTCTTCTTCATATTTCTCGGTCATTTCATCAAGTTGAGCTGTCAGTGAGTCCTTCTCTGTTTCTAGTCCTACAATTACAGCAAGAGATTTCACTTCTGCATTTTTCAGCTGAACCTTTAAATTATAGTTTTCTTTTGTTAAAGTATTAATCTCCTCATTTCTTTCAGACATACATAAATTCATATGTTCGAAAGACTGATGTGTTTCATTTTCTACCATGCTTACTTTTTCTTGTAATGAAATTTTCTCCTCCCTCAAAATATCCTTTTCCAAATCATTTTCTGATTTCAACTTTTCTAATTCTTTGTTCAATTCTTCCAGCTCATTTAATGTTTTCTTATATTGATCTTGTAGATTATGGGACTCACTGTTCATCATTATATTTCTTTTATCCAGATCAACTATTTTCTTGTCTTTCTCCATTAACAGCTTATCTTTACTCTCACATTGGCTCCTTATTTCAGAGACCCACTGATATTGTTCTAACAACTGTCTTTCAATGTCATCTTTCTGTATTCTTAGGGCTTCATTTTCATGTATACCTCTTGCAACATCTTTCTGAAGTGACATAACTTGTTGAGCATATTTACAATTTTCAGCATTTACACTTTCGATCTTTATGACCATTTGTTGAATTTCTTCCAAAAGAATTTGAATCTGAGTATTAAAACTGACCTCCCTGTCACTTGTTTGCAAGTACAAATTATCCATAGCTGTCTTGGTTTCAGAATGTGCATCTCTTTCATTACATAGCATTTCTTTAAAGTCACTTATTTCAACAACAATTTTTTCATTCTTAGAAGCCATATTTTCATTTTCTATTTGTAAAGCTTCAATTTGCTTTGAGTAGTCATCTATGATTGCTTTCAAATCTAATTCTTTTGTTGCTGCTTCATCTATTCTTTCTTCATACCTGTCAATGAGCCGTTCTTTTTTACTTTTAACATATTGCAGTTTGGCAAATTCACTTCCTAATGATAGGTTCGCATCAGCTAGATCAGATATTGCTTGCTCCATCACAAAAATCTGGTTATTTTTGTCATATAAATCCTCTTGTAGTTTTTCTGTAGAAGTTTTGAGTACATCAATGTCGTTGTTTGCTGTTAATAACTCTTTCGTTCTTTCACCTAGTGTAGCATTCAATTTGTTTAAATCATTTTTCACTGCTTTGGCTTCAGAATCTATTTTTTCTTTAGCTTCTTCAGCATCATTTAAGGCTTGTTGCAATTTATCTGTTTTATTTTCCAAGTCAGATATTGTTTCCCCCATATGTTTAGCTTTTTCCTCTAAAACTGATTTATCATCACACAGTATTGATATTTCTGATTCCTTGAGGCTAAATTTCTTTTCATCTTCTGACAATTTCAAAAGCAAATCTTGCTTTTCAACAGTAAGTTTTTCAATCTGAGAATTTTTATCTATACATGACTTTTCTTGGTCAGTTGCTGACATCAATAATTCATCATGTTCGTGTTGAATCATAGTATACTTGTCTTCTAAAACTGCAAACGCCTTTTCTTTCTCTTTCAAACAATCTTCACAAAACTTCAATTTGTGTTCCAGTTCATTCCTAGCTGCTTCTGTATTCTCTAAGTTTGAAGTGGCATCATCTAAAACTGTTTGCATTTCATCTTTTTGCGCATTGCTCTTATCCATTTGAGTAACAAGATCAGTGATATTTTCATTTAATATTTCCATCTTAAGATCCCTTTCTTCTTTTATTTTTGATAAATTTGCTTCTAATTCTTGTATGTTATTTGTCAGATTACTGATTTCATTATCTTTTTCTGACATTACCTGCTGTTGCTTGTTGATTGTTATGTTGAGCTTTTCAAATTCAATGATTGCATTGCTTTTTTCATATTCATTTCTATCAATTTCCTCATCTTTTGATAACAAACTTTTCCTAAGTTTATCAATTTGGCATTTCAGATTTTCATTTTCAGACTCTATTTTTTTCTTTACAGCTTCTAGATTTTCAACTTTACTTCTAACAGCAAGTAATTGCTCGGTATTTTGCTTCAATTCTTTATTTGCAATATCTGATGTATCTTGAAGGTCATTTATAGTCTCTAATTGCTGATGTGATACATTTTCTAATTCTTCAATTTTCTCTCCATATTCTTCCTTCTGTTTTTCACTTAAATTCAATTCTTGCAATTTTGAATTCAATTCTCCCTCAAGTTCATTTACTCTCAGAATTAAAGTTTGTTTCTCATTTGATATCTTATCTAAAGAATCACTTTTTTGTGATAAATCATTTTCAAGACTTTTTCTTATATCAGTTATACTTTCTAGCTGCATTTCAAAGTTCTCCAATTTTTCACGATTTTCTAATTCAAAAGCTTTTAGATTTTCAATTTCTCTGTTCTTGTTTTCAATGTCACTTTCCAAATCTTTTTCTTTTGCTTCGTGATCCTTTAACATCTTTGTATTTCTTTCTTTCTCGTCTTGAAGTTCATCAATTATATTGTTTTTTAATTCTAGGACATTTTGCATCTCTTCGTTTGCTGTCAGTGATGAAGATTTCTCTTCCTGTATCATCAGGAAGTTTTCTTTTATTTCTGTATTGTCATTTTTCAACTGTTCATTTTCTGCAATTAGTTTTTCAATTTTAACAGCTTGCTCCTTTGATAATGTTTCTAAATGAAGTTTATCTGTGGCTAAGTTTTCTATATCTAGCTGAAGAACATGCACACACTCCTCATTTTTACCTAGATAATCCTTTACTCTTACAAGTTCATCATTAAGAGATTGTACTTTTGTTTCTAAATCCTCTATAACATTATCTGCAATAAGCATTCTCTGTTTCAACTCATCTTTTTCTCCGGAAATATCTTCTACAGCCTCCTTCCAGTCACTGATCTCTTTTTCTGCACCTTGTATTTCTTTCATAAGACACTTATTTTCAGCAATCCTTTCATCTCTATCTTGATGTAACTGCTTGTTTTCTTTAAGAACTTCAACAAATTTCTCCTCATCATTTTTTACTTTCTCTTCTAATGCTGCCTTTGCACTTGCTTCCTTTGCTAATATCTTATCTTTTTGTTCCAAGTTTTCAACCAAGTCATGTGATGTGACTTTCAGAGTATTCAATTCAGACTTAATAACGCTCAATTCTTGTAACTGCTTAGACAGTAAATCATTTTTTTCCATGATATCACTTTTCAGAATTTCATTTTGTTCCTCTAATTTATGAGAAGCTACTTTCAAATTTTCTTCTCTTTTAGTTAACATTTCAATAACTTTCTGTTTCTCTTTGAGATCATCTTGTACTTTTGATAGTTCATATTCCCTTTCACCAAGTGTATCTTGCAAAGAATCAAGAATATTTTCCATTTGTGTATTTTTCTGTGTTAATGACTTTGAGATGTCATCTGATTCTAATAATTGTTTAAGCAACTCCTCATTTTTATGTTTCAAATCGACAGTTTGAGACTGCTCAGATGATAAAATCTGTTGTGTTTCATGTAAGAATTCCTTGTGTGTCTTTAATTCGGCAATTAGATTAGCTTTCTCAAGCAAGATATCATCATGCTCTTTCTTGAATATTTCTAATTTCTTACGTAAGTTATCTTGTATCCTTTCTTCATTTTCTATTTGATTTCTTAAGTCCTCTTCTTTCTGAATTGAATTTTCTTTTTCTTCTATCAACTTTTTGGCTTCAGTTTTGAGTTGAAAAATTTCACATTGCAAGTTTTCCATCTGGTTTTGAATTCTTACATTTTCTTTGGTAAGATTATGGCATTTCATTTGGAATCTTTTGCTTGTTGAGGTAATAGAGAAACATTCCTCTTCCAATTTATCATTTGAACTACAAATAAGTTCCATCTGTACCTGCAGTTCCGATATTATGCTTTGTCTTTCACAATTTTGCAAATTTAATGTCTCATTGAGAGTTTGCCCCTCTTGCAACTTTTCCTGTAACTCAAGTACTTCATCTCCCTTTCTTTCTATATCTAACGATAACAATTCAAAAACCTTTGTTTTCATCAACAAATTTTCCTCAACTATACGATTATCCTTCACAAGTCCTTCATTCAGTTTTGTTAATTCTGCAATGTTTGATTTCAAGTTGTCATTTGACTCTACTAATTCTTGTAACATTTCTGCTTTCAACTGAATTTCACTGGATTGTTCATTCACAGTTTTTGTTAATAACTCTGTTTTATTTTCAAATTCTTTTATTGTTTGACTCAACATCTCTGTGACCTTTTCATGACCAATTTTGCTCTCTTCACATTCTTCATTCAATTTCAATATTTTATCACTAGCATCTTGTATCTCACAATTCTTGTCATTTATTATCTTCTGTAATTCTGTTTGTATAGCCTCATGACAATTCAAAGTATCTTTGAGTTTTGCTTCAGATTCATGATTTTGACTCAGTGCCATTCGCAATGCGGATTCTACTGACCAAAAGCTTTCATAAGATTTACAGAGACAATCTCTCATTTCACAAAATTGGGATTCATTCAAAAGTTCCTGATCTTCTAAATGTCTGATTTTATCTTTCATAGTCAATATGTCTTTTTGCTGGTCTTTAATAAATGATTCTTTAAAATTCAACTGCCTTTCCAGTTCGTCCTTTGACTCCTTTTCTTTTAAGAGTTCATTTTCTGCACTGTCTAAACAAGTCTGAATTCTACTTATTTCTTTTTCACTATTGCTATTCTGTATAGTAAGGTCCTCCACTATCTGCCTATGTAAATATTTAGCCTGTTCGTTTTCTTTAGCAAGTTCAGAAATCATAGCTTCCTTTTCAGATAACTGATCACTGAGCTCATTTGAGAAAGACTTTGCTTTATTAATTTCAATATTAAGATTTTCAACAATATTGTGCAGATTGGAGTCAGATTCTTTCATTTTATCATCAAAGTTTTGCTTCAGAGAATCATTTTCAGATTTAAGAACATTCACTTGTTCAGATTTTTCAAGAATTTCTGCTTTCAGTAAGTCTTTTGCTGAGTTTGATTCCTTCTCAAATTCTTCAAATTTTGTTTGCAGACTCTGGTTCTCTTGTCTTAAGTTTTGAAGCTGTATGTTGTTATCCTCACAATTGTTTTCAAGTTCTTCTATACGGCAATTTTTCCTTTCATCATTTTCAGTGTATTGAACCTTTAGTTCATTTAATTCTGTGGTTAAAAGCTTTATTTCATCTTCACAACTTTCTACCTTTTTCATCCAGTGCTCTTGAATTTCGCTATCCTTCGATTCAAGCTTTTTGTTTATTTCTAATATGCTCTCCTTATGTTTTACAATTTGAGATTCCAATTTTTCAGATGTTATTTCTAGCTGAGATCTACATAATTCATGACTAGATTTAAGTTCTGCCATTTCTATTTCCTTAGCATCTTTCTCACTCTTCAATGCTTCAAAATTTGAAAATAAGGAATCATTTTCCTCTTTAAGCTTCTCTAGAATTTCACATTTTTCAGTTACATCTGTTTCTAATCTATGTTTCAGATTGTCAGACTGGATTTTAATCTGATCAAGATTTGCAAGCAAAACCAAATTCTCCTTATCCTTTTTTTCAAGCTGACATTTTAGTTCAGAAATTGTTTCCTTGTGGTAATTCATCTGTGACTCAAGTTTCTCAAAAGATTTTTCAGACTCTGATCTATACATGTCATGACAAGAGTTAAGTTCTGCAATTTCAGATTCCTTTGCATTTAAATCACTTGTCATTGTTACACATTTTGAATGTAAAGAACTGTTTTCCATTTTAAACTTTTCTAGAAGTTCACATTTTTCAATAATATTTGCTTCCAATGAGTGTTTCAGGGAATGTGATTCCTTTGTAATTTCTTCAATGTCTTTTTGAAGATCTTTGTTCCCTTGTCTTAATGTTTGAAGCTGTAAGTTGTTCTCTTCACAAACCTTTTCAAATTCCATTATTTGGCAACATTTCCTTTCATCATTTTCTATGTATTTAACCTTTTGATTGTTTAATTCTGTGGTTAGCTCTTTAACTTCATTTTCAAATCTTTCCACCTTTTTCAACCAGTGTTCTTGTATTTCCATTTCTTTCATATCAAGTTGCCTGTTTAGTTCTGAAATGCTATCCCGATAGTTACTTAATTGTGATTCAAGTGTTTCACAGGACTTTTTAGATTGAGATCTTAATAATTCATGACTAGACTGAAGTTCTTTAATTTCAGATTTTTTTGTTTCTACATCACTCTCCAATGTTTCACATTGTATTTGCAAAGAATGATTATCTGATTTTAACTTTTCCAATATTTCAGATATGTTAATATGTTCAGCTTTCAGTGTTTCTAATATTTTAGATTTTTCAGTAACATCTGCGTCTAACGTTTGTGTCTTGGAATCTGATTCTTTTTTCAATTCTTCAATGTTTATTTTCAGATCTTGGTTTTCTTGTCTGATTTTTTGAAGTTGTGTATTGCAATCTTCACATTCTTTTTCAAGTTCTTCTATTTTGCAAATGTTTGTTCTATTGTTTTCAGCAAAGAGAACCTTTTGCTCGTTCAAATCTGCTGAAAGCTGCCTTACCTCACCTTCAAAACATTCCACTCTTTTACACCAGTTCTCTTGAATATCCTTTTCCTTCATTTCAAGTTGTCTGTTTAATTCTGACACCCTTTCTTCATAACTGTTTACTTGTGATTCAAGTTTTTCTGATGATGCTTCTACCTGAGATCTATATAATTCTTGACTAGATTCAAGTTCTGCAATTTCTAATTCCTTTCTATCTAAATCACTTTTCACTGATGTCCATTTTGTACATAGAGAAGCATTTTCTACTTTAACCTCTTCTAATACTGACTGTAAATCTTTGGTTTCAGCTTCCAATATACTGACTTTGTCTCTGAGACAACTATTGTCAACCTTTGACTTTTCTAATTCATTTTGGCACAAACTTATCTGAGACAGAATCTCCTCTTTTTCTGTACAAAGATCATTGAAATGTTCACATTTTTTAGCATATTTCTCTTGAATACCCTGATTTTCATCTGAGAGAATACTGTTTCTTCTTTGTTCTTCAGCTAAATTTGTGGACAGTTCATCAATTTTAGGTGTAAGATTGTTAATCTCATTTGCTCGGTCAAGAATTTGGCTTTCTAATGATTCAATTTTGGCTTTCATATTACTAATGTCTTTCTCAAGCTCTCTTTTATCACTTGTTAATGTTTGTACTTCTGAACGTTTTGTTTCTATTTCATGCTCTAATTTCTGATTGTGTTCATGCTCTAGTGTAATTTTAGCATGCAAAGACTGGCTTACATCTTCATATTCTTTTACAATATTTTCTTTTTCAGTTAACATCCTTTTTATTTCTTCACACTGTTTACCTATGTCTTCTTCTAGACCTTGAACTTTGAGTGTTAAACTTTTAACTTTGGAATCTGCTTTTTCCATGGCAACCTGTAAATTAGAATTTTGTTCTTCAATTTTAACATGCAATAATTGTTCATTTTTTACATGCTCATCATTCAAAGTTTTTAAATTTCCTGTCAACAGAGCAATTTCTGCAATCTTTTGTTCTACTGTTTCTGATAAAGTATGAATTTGTTCCTCAAGACTGGAATTCTTTGTTATCAATGAAAGATTAGACTCAGAAAGGTCTTCTTCCTTTTGTAACCACAAACTTTTTTTAATTTCATAGTCTGCATAGAGTGCTTGATACTCTTGGTTCATTTTATTAATTTGACTTTTCTGATCTTCTATCAAAGTTATATTTGAAGCAATGTTCTCTTCCAGACTTAAACACTTGCTCGAGTTTTCTTCTAAATTGTTTTCAAGCAGTTTGATATCATCAATTCTGCAGGTCATTTCATTTACAAGTTTTAAATTGTGTTCTTTCTGTGAATTAATTTCTGACTGTAATTGTTCAATTGCTTTAGACTTGGCCTCCAGTTCACTTTCAATTTCTTTTATTATACTAATCTTACTTTCCTCTGTTGACTTGATTTCATTAATTTCATCATGCAAGTGTTTTAGTAAGGAGTTTTGTTCTGATTCATGCTGAGACAAAGAATTCACTTTACTAGATAGATCAGAGGCAAGAGTTTGTAAATCAGATTTTTCTACAGTAAGTTGGTCATTATTATTTTGAAGAGACAACATAGAATTTTGAAGACAAGACAATTGATCATGCAATACATCACATTCATGCTTCAAGTCAGACAATTTCTCATGCTCTCTATCACTCTCATGCTGTATGACACTAACCTTTGAGATCAGACTGCTGTTTTCATCCCTCAACACCTCCAATTCTGCTGAAATAATCTGATATCTGGTTTGTTCTTCCACCCTCACCGACTCGACTTCTTGCCTCAGTAAATCCAACTGTTTGTCATGTTCAGCACGCAATTCATTTATCTCACTAACATGATCCTTTATCAACTGTTCATTTTCAAATGTCTGTTCAGTCAGTTTATTATCTAGATCATTAACTTTTTCGCTTAAATCTGTTCTTGTTTTTAAAAGGTCTTCATTCTCTGAATTTATCTCTTCAACTGATTTGGTAAGAATTTCACATTTTTCTAGAAATTGAGTTCTTTCAGTCACCAATGCTGCTTTTTCCTCAGTTAGGCTATCAAATGAACAAGATAGTTTTTCATATTTTTCTTCCAAATCACCTCTTTCTTTCTCTAATGATTCTATTGTCTGCTCTAATTCCACTGTTTTCTCATTTACCAACTGAAGGTCCTTTGTCATTTTTTCTATGGCACTGTCTTTTTCAGATGCATTACCATGAAAAGCATCTCTTTCCTGTCTTAATAAATCCAGCTCTGAGTTCAAATTCAAAACTTTGCCCTCAAATTCTTTACACTTACTGTTTAATACCTCTAATTCACTCTTAATTTTTTCACATTCTTCACTTTTCTGATCTAATAGTTTTTCTTTTCCTTTGATAACCTCTTCTTTCTCTGCTTTCATTTTTGTGTTTTCTTCAATCAAACCATCTTTATCCAAAATTAAAGTCTTGTTTTGATTCTCGAAATCTGCTATCTTTTGTTTAAGATCAGTTAATTCCTCCTGACAACATGAAAGACTTTGGTTAAGTGTATCTACATTTTCCTGTAGTTCATTAATTATGGAATGTTTATGTGAACACTTTTGGTTTAAGGCATCTTCACTTAGTCTTGCTGCATCTAATTCTGAACTCTTTTCAGCTAATTGATTTTCAACAGAATTCAACTGACCTTGCAAAGAATGCTCCCTTTCTTCTAGCAAAAGTTTATGTTCTTTTTCTGACTTCAAAGACTGATTAAGACTTTCAAGCTTGGCAGTGTATTCTGTTCT
The DNA here is from genome assembly GCF_026571515.1 of Ruditapes philippinarum. NCBI lineage: Eukaryota > Metazoa > Mollusca > Bivalvia > Venerida > Veneridae > Ruditapes > Ruditapes philippinarum. The sequence goes on from NW_026859341.1 coordinate 95,781, forward strand.
CTCAGTTTCAAGCACCAAATTAATTTCACAATTGCTCTCCATTAATACTTCTTTCTCTTCTTTAAAAGTCTTAATCAAATCTTCATAATTTTTATTACTGTCTTCCATTTGCTGTTTAATAGTATCACCATTGGTTTGTAAGTCTTCAATAATCTTATCTTTTTCACTTATTATCTTTTCAATTTCCTCATGCAGAGATTTTATAGTTTGGTCACAAGATTCTTTTTCGGCCAACAGTTCTGAGTAAACGTTTTCAAGTTCTTTTAATTGACTAAGTAAGGACTGAGTTTTTGATTCAAACTCTTCTCCCTTTGTTGATTGACCTTCTTGTAACATTTCAATTTCTCTTGCCTGTTGTTTTACTTGCAGTTCAGTTTCTCTCACTGTATTTTCCAAATGTGATTTTTCAGTCATTAGTGAATCAATTTTCAACTTTAGTTCATTAACCTCTGTACTGAAATTTTCCAGTTCAGACCCTTGCTTATCACATTTGACTTCTAACTCTTGTTTACAACACACTAAACTATCTACATAAGTTTTAACATTGTCTAAACAATCAGTATCACTATCAAGAGAATCCAAAAATTCTTTTACTTCCTTGTCTTTTATTAAAATTTCATGTTTCAATTCTTCACACAGCTTAGACTCTGAAGCTAACTTTTCTTGTAGTTTTAACAACTCAGCTTTTCGGGACTCTAATTCTTCAACTCTATCCTGAATTTCCTTATCTGCTTTCTCCAATAATTGATTCTTTTCACTGACAGATGATTCAAGCTGGGAAACCTTTTCTTGTAAATTATCTAGCTGTTGTGCTTGTTCCTCTGTAGTGTCCCTATAAGAGGATACATTTTCTTGTTCCAGTTTCAACTGGTTCTTTAAAGTCGAAATTTCCTCTTCAAGGGAAGTCAATCTGGATGACTGTTGGAGCTGAAAACAGGAAAACATAGGATTGAAGCCTGACATTTCAACTTTTTGTATTTCTTTAAAAATGTCAAACTTCTTAGAGGTAGGATAGATTATAAGGGAATTCAGGTTAAACTTAAAAGTAAAATAAATGAAGGTGATAAATACTGAAATACCTCTGCTTCTCCAATACCATAAACATTTAATAAACAAGAGGGCCATGATGGCCCTGAGGTCGCTCACCTGTATATAGGCCCCCCCCCCCCCGGGCCAATTTTTACAGACTTGGTAGACACCCATAAGAAGATGTGTCATGCTAAACATCTAAGTTCTAGCTCATTGGGTTTTTTAAAAGAAGATTTTTAAGTTTTTACTATACACATATAGTTAAAAACAATGACACCCCTGGGGCAGGGCCAGTTTTGACCCCTGGGCTTTTATTTGAACAAACTTTGTAGATATTTACTTAAAGATGTTTCATGTATAATATCTAAACTCAAGCTATTTGGGTTTTTTCAAAGAAGATTTTTAAGTTTTTGCTATGCACATATAAGGAAAATCAATGACCCCCGGGGCAGGGCCAGTTTTGACCCCAGGGCTTTTATTTGAACATACTTGGTAGACACCCATTAGAACATGTTTCATGCTAAATATCTTAGCTCTAGCTCTTTGAGTTCTTTAAAAGAAGATTTTTTAAGTTTTTACTATATGCATATAGGGAAATTCAATGACCCCCTGGGGCGGGGCCAATTTTGACCCCAGGGCTTTTATTTGAACAAACTTGGTAGACACTCATTAGAAGATGTTTCATGCTAAATATCTTAGCTCTAGCTCTTTGGGTTTTTTAAAAGAAGATTTTTTAAGTTTTTACTATATGCATATAGGGAAAATCTATGACCCCCTGGGACGGGGCCAATTTTGACCCCAGGGCTTTTTTTTGAACAAACTTGGTAGACATTCACTAGAAGATGTTTCATGCCAAATATCTAAGCTCTAGCTCTTACGGTTCTTTAAAAAGAAGATTTTTTTAAGTTTTTACTATATGCATATAGGGAAAATCAATGACCCCGGGGTGGGGCCAATTTTGACCCCAGGGCTTTTATTTGAACAAACTTGGTAGACACTCACTAGAAGATATTTCATGTCAAATATCTTAGCTCTAGCTCTTTGGGTTCTTTTTAAAAGAAGATTTTTTTTAAGTTTTTACTATATGCATATAGGGAAAATCTATGACCCCTGGGGCAGGGCCAATTTTTGACCTCAGGGCTTTTATTTGAACAAACTTGGTAGACACTCATTAGAAGATGTTTCATGCTAAATATCTTAGCTCTAGCTCTTTGGTTCTGTAAAAGAAGATTTTTTAAGTTTTTACTATATGCATATAAGGAAAATCAATGACCCCCTGGGGCGGGACCAATTTTGACCCCAGGGCTTTTATTTGAACAAACTTGGTAGACATTCACTAGAAGATGTTTCATGCCAAATATCTAAGCTCTAGCTTTTACAGTTCTTTAAAAGAAGATTTTTTAAGTTTTTACTATATGCATATAGGGAAAATCAATGACCCCCTGGGGCGGGGCCAATTTTGACCCTAGGGCTTTTATTTGAACAAACTTGGTAGACACTCATTAGAAGATGTTTCATGCCAAATATCTAAGCTCTAGCTCTTACGGTTCTTTAAAAGAAGATATTTAAAGATTTTTCTTTCGGTTGCCATGGCAACCAGAGTTCTGCATGAAATGGAATTCTTTGAACAATCTTGATAGAGCTTCATACAAAGAGTATTCCTGCCAAGTTTCATTAACATTGGCCTTGCGGTATCATAGAAGATGTCCTTAGAATATTTAAAATGTGGACGAACGACAGACGACGGACGCCATTTGGTTGGCCATCCTAAAAGCTCACCTGCACTTTGTGCAAGGTGAGCTAAAAAGATTACTTAATGTACATAAGCTAGTATAATTGAGTATCTATCATTTTTTTAATTAATATAAATAGTTTGCATTTTAATTTTTCAAAATAAAAAAATGCATATGTATTAAAAATGTGAGTTTAAGTACAAATAGAATATTTTAAAAGGAAAAATAACAAGAATACTACTAAAATAAACAAAAGTGAAAATAAACAAAATGTAGAAAAGTCTTGCAGTTTCCATAGCATGCCA
>NW_026859342.1:0-42789 GCF_026571515.1 Ruditapes philippinarum
TTAAATGATATACATACGGTGAATGTCGTTGTCGTTCTGTGTAGTGTTGAACCACTTACCAATTACTGAAAGTTTTCCATCTAAATCATAAACAAAAACACGACGTTACTTCAATACAGTATCTACATGTACTTTGAGAGCTGCCTATATCTATACATACAAATTTCTTACCGAATATTCTTTTCCTACATTGATATATTATGGTCTAAATTGTTCAATGGATCAAAGCAGTCCTAGCTTTGTAAAAAGATTTTGCTCTATATACTTATAATTATTTAGTAAGGGATAAAGTTTATTGTGTCGCCGGCTAGAAAATGTAATATAACACGCAATCGGAAAAGCTCAACACATTTTATTCATTATAATCTCAGAGTATTAAAATACGGATTGAAAGTAGCTAGATACAGATTTACATCCAACAGAGATGAAATATAATTTAATGTCTGACACTTAAAATCAATTAAAGAAATGATACATATTGTAGACCAATTATTATCTCAACAACTCACTACACGTATTTGTTTACATGTTAAGTTTTATAGCGTTGGTTGGACCGAAATACCGTATCAGTTTGTGAATCCTTTCTATTTTGTTCGAGGCACCTTTATCTAAAGTTTGACTGAAAGGGTTGAGAAGCTCTAGTTAGGTTGGCCGCGTTATTTTATCATTGTTTGTAAATGACTATAAATGGTCATTTTTGTGTTGTAAAAATATCATATTTAAAGGTTAAGATGCTGTATAATGCAATTTGCATAATACTCTCTACGTTGTGTACGGTGGCATAGAGGGGTCATCAGTATATTTTATTTATCACGTGCGCACGCGATGGGGGACATCAGAAATATTTTATCTATCACGTGCGTACGCGATGGAGGACATCAAAAATATTTCATCTGTCACGTGCGCACGCGATGGGGACATCAGAAAATATTTAAATACCACGTGCGCACGCGATAACTACCACGTGCGCACGTACAATTTATAACGTGTGCACGTGATAGCTTTTTATTTCAAACAAGTCATGAATAAGCACTTCCCTGTCCATTTAAGAAATGGAAGGTTTTACGTGCGCACGTAGTAGTTATCATGTGCGCACGTAGTAGGTATCGTGTGTACACGTAGAAGTTGTCGCGTGCGCACGTAGTAGCTGTCGCGTGCGTACGTATTAGTAGTAGCGTGCACACGTAGTAGCTATGGCGTGCGCACGTAATACGTAGCTATCGCGTGCGTACGTGATTGATGAAATATTTCTGATGTCCCCATCGCCAGCGCACGTGATAGATAAAATATTTTTGATGTCCCCTCTATGCCACCGTAATTGTGCACACCTGAGCTTAAATATTACGTGACTCTTCAATAAATTTCACGTGACCGAAACTTGGGTACACAAATACATTTACCTTTGCAAGATACCAAATTACATATTCTATATTTTTCAGAAATCCCTGGACAGTGTTGTCCGAATACTGAAGGTGTTGGGTTATTACAAGACCTTGTTCTCGTTCGAAGGCCAAACCGACACTCACTCCAACATTCCCAACTTGACCATTTTCCATCTGTAATTATACATTAACTGACATATTTTGACTGAACATGTTGTCAGAGTTTATATTGAAATACATGTTTTTTTTCAAGTTACCATTGTTATTTTACAGTCTGTTAATTATTCAACGATATTATTTGATATCTGATATACATGTGCAGAATCAGATTTCATTCCCGCATATCAAGAACAGTAAAATATTGTAAAACCTAAGAATATAAATCCTCCGTAAAGTAGTGATTAGTGTAATGGATATGTAAGCATGTTTAGATGTCTCTTTTAAACCATTCACGCTCCTATTTTTGTATTTTCTGATCGCAGATCAGATAATACATAGCTAACATCCACGGTCTAACACAAAATTTCCTAACAGTCCTAATAACGCAAATTAGTTCTCACTCAAAACTGCTTAAAAACCAGCAATTTAAAAGAAAAAAAAATTTGTTACAAGTGTCCAACAAATTACTACACCTTCAAACCTTTATAGTAGCGTTGTCAATAAATGCACACTCACAAATTACGCGGATAAATATGATTTTAATCAATGAAAATGCTATTTTTAGCGATGTCGATTACCGAATACTACACAAATAAATCTGACTGCCGAGTAGTTGAATTTATAGTTACTACATGTTGGACTGTTTGGGCGAGAAGATTTTTGCTAAATTATTTACTTCAATTTTAAACAACAGGTTTACCCTAAACAAAATACCTCGAAATTACCCTAACCCGAAATGCAATGGAAATTCTAAATCTAGAATGACTTGATTTTATTCAGCTTTTGATTTTAAAACTTCTCCGTGTTGCAGGGGTAACGCGCTCGTTTGGTGTGTGAGAGGTCTGGAGTTCAAATCCCAGTCGAGTCAACATTTTTTTTAATTATTTTTTTTAGTGATGGAAATAGCCACGATATGCAAGGATAAAGTGTGGCTATCATAAAAAATGAACATAAATTATTTTTTTGATGCAACTCTAGTTATGCAAAATAACGTATGTATCAAACTCTGGTGTCCTGCAAGATGACTTATAGTACATAAAAATAAATTTATACAGGAAAACACATACAGACATACAGTACGATTTAGATTGCAGGGATCAGAAAATACCACAGAGCTTGCAGCCCTTTGATTAAGTCTATAAACCCGTATCAATTCTCATGATTATTTCTACTTTACTAGTGAATCAATCAACAATGTACATTAACAACAGTAAATGAGAAGAGTTTATTCAAATTCTTACCTGTGCTAGTTGCATAAGTTAAAATACCTATTGCAATAATCAATGTATTAATTATTGATATAGCCCCGATAAATCCCAATGACAGCAAACTAATCCTCACGTAAACTTTAGTCGAGTTTGTAGAAACAGCATCGGAAGCATTATCAGAAGCTATCACTTGATCCTCCATTTGAAGTATTAAAATTGAAGAACTTTTGTACACAGCTTCCCGTGTTAATTTTCTATTATTAGCCAAATATACTGCGTTACTATTATAATAGCGAGTCATAAAGCAAGTCAAGCGGTGTTTGTATAAATATAGTAGACAAGGTCGTAGCTAGCGTTACACACCTTGTGTTAGACTGGTCAAGCAAAACGGAAATTTAAATATGCCTAAAAAACGTGGAGAAACCTGATTGAAGGGCGGCGGTGAGGTTAAGGGGATGATTCAAAATTGCAGCGCTCCCGGAGATGCTCTGGCTTATAAGGCAATTATACAGGATATGTACAAAGTGAGTTTTACTCGACTAAAGCGGCGATCACTCGTTCAGTAGTATCATTATACAGGATATGTACAAAGTGAGTTTTACTCGACTAAAGTGGCGATCACTCGTTCAGTAGTATCATTATACAGAATATGTACAAAGTGAGTTCTACTCGACTTAAGCGGCGATCACTCGTTCAGTAGTATCATTATACAGGATATGTACAAAGTGAGTTCTACTCGACTAAAGTGGCGATCACTCGTTCAGTAGTATCATTATACAGGATATGTACAAAGTGAGTTCTACTCGATTAAAGCGGCGATCACTCGGTCATCATGTTAATTTGACAAGTTAACATGCTGTTTCAACAAGTCAGAATGATTTTTTGGCAAGACATGGTGTAAATTGCACATGTTAACATCCTTAAACGACAAAATAATATCATCTTTTCACAAGATAGCAAAAAAATTGACCAAACGGCGTTCCATATGTAAAGATATTGACCGCGTCTGTAGCGCCGATATATGTCCAAACGTCGAAAAATGTCCAAACGACGATAAATGTCCAAAAATTGACGATAAATGTCTCAATCGCCGATAAATGTACACGGCGTTTGTATAAATATAGTAGACAGGATTGTAGCTAGTGTTACACACTTCAGTTTGATTGATCAAGGAAAACGGAAATGTAAATATGCTAAAAAACGGGGAGGAAACTGATTAAAGGGCGGCGGTGACATTATGCTCATATTATCATACTCAAGTTGAGCTGAATTGACTTTATATTTAAAATGGTGTTTGACCAACAGTTGATATTTGAAAATGTTAAGGATAAAATTATAAATCTGCCTAAAATATAAAAAGACTGTCCCACTCTTTTTATAAACTAAGGTAAATTCTAATGGATAATTACAGAAATTTCGTTTGGATCTGTGAGCTTTTATTGTTTATGTGAACTTAGTTATAAAATTAAAAGGAATTATAACAAAATGAAAACTTGTTTTGATCTTCAGCCGTTCACTCACTATATACCTTTGGATGGGCATAATGTCACTTTTGAAGCGCTCCCACTGATGCTCTGGATTATAAGACAATTACAAAGCGAGTTTTACCCGATTAAAGCGGCGATCACTCGTTCAGCAGTATCAGGTGGCAATCACTCGTTCAGTAGTATCAGGCTAAAGACTACAGGTTGCCTGTTTGGCTTGGAGCTTTTATACATTCACACAAGAAAAAAGAGGTTTTCAAAACGCAAAAATCGCTCACAGGGCAAGTCCTAAGTTAATTCTAAATCCTAGGACTTATGACCAACTGAAGGAGAAAAAGTGTTTGTACTTAAGACCGTTTCAAGTAACTGTCCTACCTTTTGTCGTTAACTTAAGACTTATGACCAATTCTCTCCCCTGACAAAAATTTACGAATAATCCCGCAATATGTCAATGTTCGTCTGTAAACAAATCAGGCGCAATCTAATTTAATATCAGGTATGGCAATATTATTTATTTGTTGACGTCATGTTAGAATCGAAATAAATAATTATTGAATGACAAACCAGACATGTACACGCACATATTGTAAGTTACTTTTTTGTCATATGTTATTTAATTGCTTATGCTGTCTACAATTTGTAATTTTCAAACACGTAAATAAAATAGAGAAAAACAGAATCCCTAAAGAACGTCCAAAACAACAAAATTGAAAATGTTGCAGGCTCGGTTTGATTTAGCCTGTTCATGGACGGTACTGGAAAGTCCACGCCCCTAGCATCGGCTTAAGCAGAATTCAACTTTTAAACACTAAAATGATGATTTTTTGAATTTAGAAACATTCGCAGATGTGTTCATACGGCGCACTTATCATAGAACCTTCAATATGACACAGTAGTGCCATTCAATGAAAAGCGGTGTATTGTCCCCAAACAATTGTTTGACTGAAATAAATTTGAGAATTTGTGGAAAAAAATCTTTGTTTTTTAGCGAATTATATCGAAACTCATTTCTATGGCGGAACATTATATACATAAAATATATCCTTAATTGGACCAAACTGTCGCAATGAAATATACGAAATTTCAATAAAACATTACGATTTAAGCTAAAGCATGATTATAAGAGAATTAATCAGGATAAATCGAAAAAATAGTTTGGCTCTAACGCAATATCCATTTTCCAAAACTTCAACTTATACATGCACTGAACAACTGTAATTGTTGTTAAAAAACAAAAACTATAATATTTATTGTATAAAGTTACACCAGTTACTCCCCTTTTGTCACTACAAGCAATTTTCATTTAAAATGTTGTACTTTTTTGTTGTTGTCTATTGTTGGTATTAAAAATGAGGTTAATATTCTACAAATTATTGACAAAACCCGTAGAAATGATAACAACAAAAACAACAAAAAAACTTTAATTTGACAGAACAGCTTCACTGGAATGAATTTCTCAAATGAAGTTCTTACACAATTGGTAGTTTTCTAGAAACATAATATTGTTAAAATGGCACCATTGTTCTCGTAGACGATATTTGTAGAATACTTTGTCTGAAAAAAGTATTTTATAGTTATATTCTAACACTATCGGATTTTTTTCGAAATAAACAAAGAAGGCCCGAAGCGTGCATTATTCTACATTCTAACACGACCCGCATATTTCCCTATTGAATATAGAATAACCGAAAGTGTGTGTTATTTAAGAAATAACATCGGCCTGAGAGGTGTATATCGGCTATTTAACACCGGTTTGGAGTTTTGATGCGTAGGAATTGACCACGAATGCCGTAGGCCTGAGTGGTTAATTTTGACGCATCAAAACGACAAATCGGTGTTTAATAGCCGATATACACCTCTCAGGCCGATGTTATTTCGATTCTAACACGATAAAATAAGGAAAATCACTAATGTTATTTTTCAAGCGGAAAGAACTTCCGGTGCCGATTTTCGCATAACGCTGTTCGATCTTCGCACCCTACTGTGGCGAAGAAATAGAAATTATTAAACAAAAGAAATAATAAGAAAAAAACGTATGAGAGAAGTTAGCAGTTAACAGTGAGCTATGCAAAAAGGCATTACGATTTATATAGGGAAATCAATGATCTGCTGTTATGCTCAGCTGGGTAAGCAATCTAGCAGAGCATTCCAAAATAAAGTGTAGAAATGCTTTGCTGGTATGCTCAGCTGGGTAAGCAATCTAGCAGGCCATTACTAAATATAGTGTAAAAATGCTCTGCTGGTATGCTCAGCTGGCTAGGCAATCTAGCGGGGCGTTCCAAAATATAGCGTAAAAATGTTCTGCTTGTATGCTAAGCTGGCTAGGCAATCTAGCAGGGCATTCCTAAATATAGTGTAAAAAAAACTCTGCTGTTATACCCAGCTGGCTAAGCAATCTAGCGGGGCATTCTAAAATATAGTGTAAAAAGCTCTGCTGTTATGCTCAGCTGGCTAAGCAATCTAGCGGGGCATTCCAAAATATAGTGTAAAAATGCTCTGCTCGTATGCTCAGCTGGCTAGGTAATCTAGCAGGGCATTCCTAAAAATAGTGTAAAAATGCTTAGCTGTTATGCTCAGCTGGCTAAGCAATCTAGCGGGACATTCCAAAAAATAGTGTAAAAATGCTCTGCTGAATTGCTCAGCTGGCTAGGCAATCTAGAAGGGCATTCCTAAATATAGTGTTAAAAATGCTCAGCTGGCTAGGCAATCAAGCAGAGCATTCCTAAATATAGTGTAAAAATGCTCTGCTGGCAAGCTCAGATGGCTAAGCAATCTAGCAGAGCGTTCCAAAATATAGTGCGAAAAATGCTCTGCTGGTATGCTCAGCTAGCTAAGCAATCTAGCAGGGCATTCCTAAATATAGTGTTAAAAATGCTCAGCTGGCTAGGCAATCCAGCAAAGCATTCTGAAAATTAGTGTAAAATGTTCTGCCGGAATGCTGAGCAGTCTAGGCAAACTAGCAGGGCATTTTTAAATAAAGTATAAATTTCGTTGGTCGTCAACTGATTATTTGGCATTCGTAGACTTTCTGAAATATTTAGTGCCACTGCAAATAATGACATTTTTGACTTCTACGGGACCCTCTAGTGTCTATTTCTTTGGTCTCCGACTGATTCACGGCTGATCGCAGACATTCAGGAATTTTTGGTGTTAATGCAGATAATGACATTTGTGAATTTATAGGACCATCCAGAGTCCATTTCGTTGGTCTGCGAATGTTTCTGGAACACTCGCAGACTTTCAGAAATTTTCGGTGCCAATGGAGATAATGACATTTTTACTTCAAAAGGACCCTCCTGAGTCTATTTCGTTGGTCTGCGACTGATTCTGAGTCACTCGCAGACTTTCAAGAATTTTGGTGTCAATGCAGAAAATGATATTTCTGACTTATTCAGACCTTTCTGAGTCCATTTTTTTGGTCTGCGACTGATTCTGAGGCACTCACAGACTTTCAGGAATTTTTTATGTCAAGGCAGACAATGACATTTTTTACTTCTAGGGACCATCCAGAGTCCACTTGTTTGGTCTGCGACTTAATTTTGGACAGTCACAGACTTTCAGGAATTGTTGATGCCAATAGAGATAATTACAATTAATGTCATTTTTTACCATCCAGAGTCTTTTTCGTTGGTGTGCGACTGATTATAGGGCACTTGCAGACTTTCAGGAATTTTTGGTGCTAATGCAGAAAATGACATTTTAGGGTAAAAATGCTCTGCTTATGACTAAGGGGTCCTTAAAAGTAAAAAAGTCATGATCTGCAATGGCACTAAACATCCTGAAAGTCTGCAAGTCTCAAGGAATCAGTCGCAGACCCAAGAAATGTACTCTGGCGGTTCCCTAAAAGTCAGAAATGTCATTATCTCCATTGGCATAAAAATTCCTTAAAGTCTGCAAGTGTACCAAAATCAGTCGCAGACCAGCGAAATGAACTCTGGGGGGGTCGCAAGAAGTCAAAAATGTCATTATCTCCATTGGCACCAGAGATTCCTGAAAGTCTGCGAATGTCCCAGATTCAGTCGCAGACCATAAAAATGGACTCTGGCGGGTCCCTAGAAGTAAAAATTGCCATCATCTCTATTGGCACCAAACTTTCCTGAAAATGGATACCAATTTACCATAGCCAAAAGTTCAAGACAAGTATTTCCCCTAACAAATCAGACTAAATCGGTAATTACAATTTATTACGTCTATTTAATAATCTTTTGGAAATTAAATAAATCCAGCAAAAAACTTCATCATTATAAACTAGAAATCCCCCCCCGACTTGTTTCGCTTATAATTAAAAAAAAAATTTTCCTGTAAATTTTTGTTTATAAATGATCTTTTAATTTTCTACATATAATAATGATATAATAATGATATAAATCAGCTATTTTTCAAACAACAAATTGATTAGCATGTAAATTTTCAGGCAAAAACAAAAAATCTGAAAAAATCAGGTAAAGGCAACAAAGAAAATGCTGCCCAACCAATAACAGATGAAGAGATTGACAGGCTTTATGATACCGGCCAACTAGGTCTTTCTTCACCACAGTCTATCATCAACACTTTGTGATTAACATTTACCATACATTTCGGCATGAGAAGTGTAAAAGAACACTATCACTTATGGTAAATTTAAATGTCACCTCTTTTAATTAAAAGCCAGTTAATCAGTGGGATTATTTAACCTAAAAATTTAAAATGCATAAAAAACTTTTCTATTTCAAAATCACTTATCTCAAAATCTTCTAGTAGCGTTTTTTCTGGAACTTAGACGTTAAAGGATGTTCAGAATGCCATTCAAAATGAAATTTCATGTGGCCGAGCTTCACCGTTTCACAACCTGAAATTAGAATAAAATTATAATTTTAGCTGCATACTTTAAATAAAAAAAGGACCCTCCTGAGTCTATTTCGTTGGTCTGCGACTGATTCTGAGTCACTCGCAGACTTTCAAGAATTTTGGTGTCAATGCAGAAAATGATATTTCTGACTTATTCAGACCTTTCTGAGTCCATTTTTTTGGTCTGCGACTGATTCTGAGGCACTCACAGACTTTCAGGAATTTTTTATGTCAAGGCAGACAATGACATTTTTTACTTCTAGGGACCATCCAGAGTCCACTTGTTTGGTCTGCGACTTAATTTTGGACAGTCACAGACTTTCAGGAATTGTTGATGCCAATAGAGATAATTACAATTAATGTCATTTTTTACCATCCAGAGTCTTTTTCGTTGGTGTGCGACTGATTATAGGGCACTTGCAGACTTTCAGGAATTTTTGGTGCTAATGCAGAAAATGACATTTTAGGGTAAAAATGCTCTGCTTATGACTAAGGGGTCCTTAAAAGTAAAAAAGTCATGATCTGCAATGGCACTAAACATCCTGAAAGTCTGCGAGTCTCAAGGAATCAGTCGCAGACCCAAGAAATGTACTCTGGCGGTTCCCTAAAAGTCAGAAATGTCATTATCTCCATTGACATAAAAATTCCTTAAAGTCTGCAAGTGTACCAAAATCAGTCGCAGACCAGCGAAATGAACTCTGGGGGGGTCGCAAGAAGTCAAAAATGTCATTATCTCCATTGGCACCAGAGATTCCTGAAAGTCTGCGAATGTCCCAGATTCAGTCGCAGACCATAAAAATGGACTCTGGCGGGTCCCTAGAAGTAAAAATTGCCATCATCTCTATTGGCACCAAACTTTCCTGAAAGTCTGCGAGTGTCCGACAATACGCTGCAGGCCAATGAAATGGACTCTTAAAGGTCCCTAGAAGTCAAAAATATGAATATTTCCATTGGCACCAACCATTCCTGAAAGTCTGCGAGTGTCCAAGAATCAATCGCAGACGACCAAAATGGACTCTTGAGGGTCCCTAGAAGTCTAAATTGTCAATATCAGCATTGGCACCAAAATTCCTGAAAGTCTGCGAGTGTCCTTCAAAAAGTCGCAGGACAATGAAATAGTCTCTTAAAGGTCCTTAGAAGTAAAAAATATCATTATCTCTATTTGCACCGAAAATTCCTGAAAGTCTGCGAATGCCTCAGAATTGCCTAGAAGTCGAAAATGTCAATAAAACTTTGGCAACAATAAATCCTGGAACTCAGAATCAGTCTGCCAACTGAGCATTGTACCAGAGCATTTTTTAACTATATTTCGGAATGCCTTGCTAGATTGCCCAGCCAGCTAAGCATTCCACCAGAGCATTTTAAAACCATATTTAGTAATGCCCTGCTATAGTGCCTAGCCAGCTGAGCATTCCTGCAGAGCATTTTAACACTTTATTTAGTAATGCCCTGCTAGATTGCATTGCCAACTTAGCATTCCAGAAAAGCATTTGTTCAATATATTTAGTAATGTCCTGCTAGATTGCCTACCCAGCTTAGCATTCCAGCAGAGCATTTTTACACTGTATTTAGTTATGTCCTGCTAGATTGCCTACCCAGCTTAGCATTCCAGCAGAGCATTTTTACACTATATTTAGTAATGCTCTGCTAGATTGCCTAGCCAGCTTAGCATTCCAGCAGAGCATTTTTTTTACTATATTTAGCAATGCCCTGCTAGATTTCCTAGCCAGCTTAGCATTCCAGCAGAGCATTTTTACACTTTATTAAGTAATGCACCGCTAGATTGCCTAGCCAGCTTAGCATTCCAGAATAGCATTTGTACACTATACACTACGCTAGATTGCCTAGCCAGCTGAGCTAGCCAGCTGAGCATTCCAGCAGGGCATTTTAACACTATATTTACTAATGCACTGCTAGATTGTCTAGCCAGCTGAGCGTTCCAGCAGAGCATTTTTTCACTAAAGCTAGGAATGCTCTGCTAGATTGCCAAGACAGCTGAGTATTGCAGCAGACCATTTTTACACTATATTTAGGAATGCCCTGCTAGATGCCCAAAACAGCTGAGCATTACAGCAGATCATTACCTTCCCTATATAAATTGAAATGCCTTTTTGCTTAGCTCACTGTTCACTGCTAACTTCTCACATACGAAAAAAAACGTTATTTTATCAAGTTTTCAACAATAAAAACTTACGTCGTATTGTGTTTACATCAGCGCCCCATTTCTCATTCTTGTATGTATGAAATTACGTCAGCTTGTTTATCAATGAGTTGTTTACTTAGGATGACGTCATTACGCTGCTTACGGATTGGCGCCGTTTTGTCAAAATATTTATTAACTGATATGGATCTAATATGTGGCGTTAGTGTATGTGAAATATGATTTCGGTATTGTATGAAAAAAAACATGATACGAACTGAAAATATAAATAAAAATGTTTTTATTGTTGCTTTAAAATGCTTTGTAAACTATACAATCGAGGGTGAAAACCTAACAGAGCATATACAAGTAGTCCCTTACGGTGTTTATTGGCAGTTAAACACCAGTTTTTTTTCCTTCTTTGTCTATAGTGACAAAATCACGTGAGTGTTAGAATATGCTATAAAGTCACTGTTTGACGTTCTATATTTAGACATGTGACGTAATCATTATACACGGTCGTGACGTAACCACTAAAAATTTGACGCGTTGACAATAAGTACGAAACAAATCAGTCGCAATTTAGCTTAATATCAGGTACGGCAGAATTTATTTGTTAATGTCGTGTTAGAATCGAAATAATATATCCAAATCGGTGATTTTATTGCTTAATAAAATCACTGTTTGTCGTTCGGATGCGCATCATTATATCACTCGGGCTACGCCCTCGTGATATACTTCCCCGCATCCGAACTCCAAACAGTGATGTTATTGAGCAATAAAATCACAGTTTGGGATATATTATTTCTTAAACAATGCACTCGCCGTTCTTATTTTATCATGCCATTACTATGACAACTGCCTGATAAAGCCTGTCTGAGAACAGCAACCTTTCTCAGTCAGTGACTTAAAAACACTTTTCCATGCTTAAACCTATGGAAAAGTCAGAGTACATCAGATTTTTTTAAGCACCTCCCACTTTTTGCCGGACTACTTTCACAATATAAACAGCTTTAAGCATTGCAAAAAAAAAAAACAAGATAAAACAGCCTAAATAAAACATATTTATTCCAAAAAAAAAAAAATGTTACATAAAATAAAAAATGATTTTTAAATGATTTAATTTTAATTAAAGGTATATTTACACAATTTCTTATTAAGATGCTTACATCTTTAAAAAACATCTTCTGCTCTTAGACATCTAAAACAACAACAACAACAACAATATAAATAATATTAAATATTTAAAAAAAAGATGAATTTTTAGTGACAAAATCAGAGTAAGGATAGGAAAAAAAAACATTAATAATATTTACATAATATTTACATCATTCTCAAGTTTCACAAAGATAATTATAAATAATACAAATAAGCACTTTTTAATCTTAATTTGGCAATCCTTCAACTTTATGGCAACGTTCAATGTGCATTGGGATGACTTGTTGGAAGTTCAAATGATGAATATTGAAGAAATTTATGACAAGAATGAATTTGAAGTCAATACTGGTATAGATCCATCAATCTTTGATGAGGAATTTGATGAAGAAAAACAATACAATGTTACAAAGTTATTGACTGATTCTCAGCTGTCAGAGTATTCGAAGACTCCTGTTTCAACTGAATGTCTTCAAATTCCTGAAACTGCTGCTCAATGTTCTCAAGCAGCATCTGATCAATATCCTCAAGTTGATGAAAATCACAGTACTGTGCCTGTCCTTACTGATGTTGCCTCTGAAAATATGAACAAAGGCTTTATGATGGTTGATATGGACTCTGTAAAGGCATTTAACGAGTCGGAAAAAAATCAGCATACAAAACGTAAAACTAACCAACATATAAACAGGCCAAAAACTTTTCTCAAACTAAAAAACAAAACACGAGATTTCCATACCATCCCAATGACAGAGCTGGATGAGCTTCTTGCCATGTTCCTTCTCTCCATTAAGAAAGAAGATGGAACAGACTACGAGCCGAGTAGTTAACGAGGGTACATATCTACATTTGACAGAGTTCTCCAGGAAAATGGGTACCAATTTACCATAGCCAAAAGTTCAAGACAAGGATTTCCCCTAACAAATCAGACTAAATCGGTAATTACAATTTATTATCTATTTAATAATCTTTTGGAAATTAAATAAATCCAGCAAAAAACTTCATCATTATAAACTAGACGTTTAATTTTCCCCCGGCTTGTTTAGCTTATAATTAAAAAAAAATCCTGTAAATTTTTGTTTATATTAAAATGATCTTTTGATTTTCTACAAATAATAATGATATAAATCAGCTATTTTTTAAACAACAAAATGATAAGCATGTAAATTTCAGGCAAAAAACAAAAAATCTGAAAAAATCAGGTAAAGGCAACAAAGAAAATGCTGCCCAACCAATAACAGATGAAGAGATTGACAGGCTTTATGATACCGGCCAACTAGGTCTTTCTTCACCACAGTCTATCATCAACACTTTGTGGTTAACATTTACCATACATTTCGGCATGAGAAGTGTAGAAGAACACTATCACTTATGGTAAATTTAAATGTCATCTCTATTAATTAAAAGACAGTTAATCAGTCGGATTATTAAACCTAAAAATTTAAAATGCATAAAAAACTTTTCTATTTCAAAATCACTTATCTCAAAATCTTCTAGTAACGTTTTTCTGGAACTTAGACGTTAAAGGATGTTCAGAATGCCATTCAAAATGAAATTTCATGTGGCCAAGCTTCACCGTTTCACAACCTGAAATTGGAATAAAATTATGATTTTAGCTGCATACTTTAAACTAAAATAAAAAACAACAAAAAAACTTCAATTAACATGTAAATATTTATATTAAAAATTGTACACATAAAAACATTGTTTTCAGTTGGGGCGACATACAAGTAAAGATCGAATCGGAGGGCACTGAGTTTCTGGAACTTACAGAGCGCCAGACTAAAACACGCACTGGAGACAGTGGTGGTTCTAGGAAGGTTCCTCCACGTATGTGGTCTAGTGGAGATGAGCGGGATCCGGTATCTGCCTACAGATACTATGCGGCCAAGCGTCCACATGGATTCAGTCGGGATTCCGACCCATTTTATTTGGCACCAAGAACAACCCCACCTACAGAATTTGATAAGTGGTTTTTAAAACAGCGGGTCGGAATAAAAAAAATTGGCACACTAATGAAAACAATGACTGTAAAATCAGGCATTACACGGCACTTTACCAACCATTCTGCCAGAAAACACATATACAAATGCTCAGGGATTCGGACCAGGCACCTACTGATATCATGCAGATCACTGGGCATGAATGTGTACAAAGCATAATCAATTACAGCAATATGTCTTTGAAAAAGCAAAAAACTTGCTCTAATATCTTAAGCAGATCTGCCACTTCAGTGAGATCAATTAATACAAATAAATCTGCAACATGTACAAACGCTTCTTACCTTGACAATTGCACTTCTGTCCCAATGCAGTCTCCGCTGCCTGTTTTGCCATCTACACAAATCGAACCTTCAGTCTCTGCTCAAACCACTCAGTCTCAGGTAGTCAATGTTCCAACTGTTAATTACCCCACCCATTTCACTCAGGCTGGAAATGGTCCAGGTCATGTGCAGTCGATGTTTTTTGGTGCTACTGTCCATATACAGAATTTTACAGCAAGCCTCGCCCCTACGAGGACAATATCTAACCTCGTCTGAGAAACCTTTTCTCAAAAGACAGTAACCTGTTATTCTCTATATCTCCCTGAGAATTTTCACGTTGACGGCGCCATTTTTTTTTTAAAAATCTGATAAATAAAAACATTTTTTGTCGAATTTTGTTGTGAAAACTATCTAGAATGAAAGAAAATGGTCTAACTAAGAAAATGAATCCGAACACCAATATCTTTAATTCAGTCGTTAACGTTGTACAGACGTTTAAAGTGTTGTCTACGTGACGTCACAATGTAGCGCCAAACAGCACGTGCAAAACAATCAAATCAAGCACGCTATTTTAATATCGCAAACGAGTTAAGTTTTACATTTATTTCATTTTTAATAATTAGTATTTCGCTTGGAAAGTTATAGAGTGAAATAAAATAAACAAACAAAGTTTTATCAACGTTTTCAAAATTCGTTATTCTCAAAATGTTTCTACACACGGTAGATTTAACGACAGTTTTTTTTCAACCCACTGGAACGGCCTTTAAAGAACGTTTCTATTGGAAACTCTGAGGCGAAAACAAATTTAACCACCAAACATAAAGTCCAACTTTATAATAATAATTATATTTTTTCTTGACGTATTAGAATGGAAATAGATATTAATTCTTCGTGCATTATTGTATAAAAATGCACGTTTTTCGTTCAAATGCTTTGTAATTAATCACTCAGGCCTATCGGCCTTCGTGATTATATTACTACGCACTTGAACTCAAACCGTGCATTATTCTACAACAATGCACTCAGAATTGATATCTATTTCCTAATTCTAACACTATCGGAAATTTTTCTATATAAACAAAGAAGGCCCGAAGCGTGCATTATTCTGCAACAATGCACTCGCCATTCTTATCACCTCCCTGTGTATTTTCACATTGAGGGCGCCATTTTGTTTGAAAAATCTGATAAATAAAAAACATTTTTTGTCGTATTTTGTTGTGAAAACTATCTAGAATGAAAGAAAATGGTCTAACTAAGAAAATGAATCCGAACACCAATATCTTTAATTCAGTCGTTAACGCTGTACAAACGTTTAAAGTGTTGTTTACATGACGTCACAATGTAGCGCCAAACAGCACATGCAAAACAATCAAATCAAGTACGCTATTTAATGTCCCAAACGAGTTAAGGTTTTACATTTATTTCACTTTTATTATTTTGTATTTCGCTTGAAAAATCGTAGAGTGAAATAAAATAAACAAACAAAGTTTTATCAACGTTTTCAAAATTCGTTATTCTCAAAATGTTTCTACACACGGTAGATTTAACGACAGTTTTTTTCCGACCCACTGGAATAGCCTTTAAAGAACGTTTCTATTGGAAACTCTTAGGCGAAAACAAATTTAACCACCAAACATAAAGTCCAACTTTATAATGATAATTATATTTTTTCTTGACGTGTTAGAATGGAAATAGATATAAATTCTTCGTGCATTATTGTATAATAATGCACGTTTTTCGTTCAAATGCTTTGTCATTAATCACTCAAGCCTATCGGCCTTCGTGATTATATTACTACGCATTTGAACTCAAACCGTGCATTATTCTACAAAAATGCACTCAGAATTGATATCTATTTCCTAAACAATAATAATAATAATGATAATGATAATGATAATGATAATGATGATAATAATGATAATAATAATGATGATAATGATAATAATGATAATAATAAAAATAATAATAATAATAATAATAATAATAATTTATACAGCTTTTGTCATTTGTTTTGATTTGGAAGGGGGATACCTTAACTGGGTTTCGTATGCCCAGTGTTCCGGCCTTTTTTATTATTATTAATGGAGCCGTGCCTATCAATAAACAATAACATTTAATTAGACATTAATTTGAGAACAATTTGTATACACCAGTATGTATTATTACAACATAAAAAAATGAGTTTAAAGATTTATATCGTTTAGTTGTTGTCATATTTTCCTCAATAATCAGACGTAATCAAGTATCCTGTAAATGTAGAAAAAGATGTATAAAAATAATAGGGAGTTCCGTAAATATCTACAACATCATTTTTATTTAAGTGAAATGTTCCCGCCTGTGTTAACGGGGTCGCTTCAGATTCAAGTTTTTCGTCCCCAGTACATTCTCAATTGACGGCTTGAATTGATCCTTAAATCTGCGGCAATATTATTCAGTTTACCAATATGACTTTTTGTTAGCGTCACAGAAAAATGATATAGGCCGGGGATTATACAAGTAAATTTTCCTGTTGATGTGTCATATGCATTTCCGTAGTTGATGTGTATTTTTTGAAACACAATGGTAGTGTCAGACCTTGATCTTGTATCTATGTGGTGCAGTAAATGCCACGTTTAATTCTGAAAGAAATATATTAAAATACAGTAAGGGGATAAGATAAAAATGTATGCGCAAAAAATATACATGTCTATTAGTTTATTCTTTTTAACAAATTTCTATCATATATCAATCAGGTGACCCCGTCATGATTCGCACGCATATTTTTTTCATAATAATCATTATAGATACTCAACTTTTGTTTTATAAGAGAGGTCAAATCAAATTTGTTTAACCACATTTTCTTTTCTTTTAACATTATATTCCTCGAAAAATGATTACTTTTAATCATATAGATATATCAGGTATTTATTGATTTAATAATGCACAATTTGATAACAAATATGGTACCCGATATATTCAAGGTCTTATAAAATGAAAATTACAAAATAAATACTTAAAATTCGACAGGGTGAAACAATATACTTTGGCAAGCTTAGAAAACAGCCCCCAATTTAGTGAATTTTAGGGATACTTTGGCAAGGCTTGCCAATGACAACTTTATCTTATCACAAAATACGTAACGAATTTTAGATGAAATACTTTTACAATGAGACTTTTTTTATAACATAACTTTCCAGGTTTCTAAATGAAGATGGGTTCTATGGATCATATTCTTTTTCTACTCAAAGGAAAGTATGTCACCAAGAAAACAGCAGCTTGGCGTGGCTTATAGTGGTATCATTTGATGTTTATTACACGTAATACATTGTATATGAAAATATTCGGGATTTTATAACAATCAACACAAGAAGGATTGGAATATGTTCAGTTATGTTGTGTTTTTTATTGCTACCATTAAATGCTCGTAACTGCTCAATACTTTGTATAACTTAATGCTATTTTGCTGCATTTTCCCATTTTATTAATATGATTTGATATTTTGCATTGTCAACTTTCGCACAATTTTCTAAGAACGTCAACTTCATTTCCATGTTTGGCGTGATATTTTTGGCATACATACATTGCGCATGCGCGAGAAAATACTTTTTCCGGTCAGGTTTGCACAACAACGGATCGCATTGTAAAAAGGTATATACACTTGGTTACTCCGATCTTTTACCATAATACATGTACCTTGTAAAGATGGTCTTGGGTTTGATCATGTTCATGGCGTTCTCGTGAAGCTGTTAAAGCAGTCACAAGCGTTTAATAGAACATTTTAAAGTATTTAACATGAACTGTTTTTTAATAATATTATATACCTAGACACTGATGTTTGTTACAAATTCTCATTTCGTCGGGACTTCCATCACAAAATCTTCCTAGTAAAGATGGTGTTGGGTTAGAACATGTCCTTAGCCGACTTTGAATACCACCATCACAACTGACACTACATGAACCCCAGCTTTCCCAACTTGACCATTCACCATCTAGAAGGAAAGATATATAGGCTCATACAAGAGTTGTTGTCGCTTCATATTGACTTATTTAAAAGAAAGCGTTATATAGGCGAGTCACTGTAGAGCGTAATATCATATTTAGGACGTGTGTATTGTAATTTTCGTTTTTAGGACGTGGTTATTGGAATCTTCGTTTTTTAGGGTGGGTGTATTGTAATTTTCGTTTTTAAGACGTGGTTATTGTAATTTTCATTTCCAGATTGTGTTTATTATAATTTTAATTATACGTGTTCATTGTAAATTCGTAATGAATTACTACGACAATTACATTTTTGAAAATTCGTCCACACTATCCTATCAGAGCTATTTTATGATACTGCACGTTGTTAATCGAGACATGACACAGCTATTGTAAATTTATTAGGACCTTTTTTTAATTTTTCAGCAAATAAAGAACTTGTCTGTATTATTATCATTACGATTTTTGACAGTTTATATGGTCATATATTAACAGTCGTTTGCAATAAACCCTTACCTAACAACTCGGTTTATATGAAGCTTAAACCGTTTATACTGGACCATGTACTAAGAACTTATAAATTCACCATAGTAAATTAAAGAATATAATTTATTATCATTTATCCCGCCATGTTAAAATGGACATATCTCACTTACTTACATACTTACTTTTAATAGTAATGGTGATATCATAAAACTTTTATCATGCAACTGCAGTCATCATTGCAGATACAATTTGACTGATAAAAACAGTTTTTAATTCTTTTTGTCACTTTAAATTACTCAGCAGAATAAGAATGCGGAAAGCATATACTATCATTTTCATGACTTTATTCTTTATTCGTCAACGAATACATTAAATAATAAACAAATTGGTCAGGCGCGGCGCAGCTTAATGTTATTATCATTGACATAAGGTTCTATAAAATGGCTGAATAACGTTGATTAGAAATACACCTTTTTTATTTGCATCATGTTTCTTCAAATCTTGAACTTGTAGAGAAAATGACGTAAGTTTCGTTTCAATTAGCTTTGAAAGACTTGATTGAATAGTTGCTTTATTAACGTCTGTACTGCCAACCCTTGTCACTTCAGCTTCTAATGTGTCAATAGTGTTGCTTTTAGTTGTTGAAAGCCCGTTGGATTCTATCAAACTACCTTACTTTTATCAGCATTTTAACGTCTCAGCTTCTAAAACATCCTATATATATATAACTTAAGATAAACAAGAGGACACTTATGGTCCTTATATCACTCATCTGAGTATAAAAGCTCTAAATGACAAGGGAAAATGATATAAATTGATATTTTATCTAGGAATAAAAAGCAGATATTATGTCAAAACTTTAGTCTATGTACAAAACTGCATCTGAATCTTAAACATGTTAAAAGTAAATGTTTGCTCTAGGAAGACAATGTTTGAGATGGAAGTCACAGGTTGCTATGGAAGTCACTGTTTGCTATGGAAGTCACTGTTTGCAATGGAAGTGTCTGATTGCTATGAAAGTCAATGTTTGTTACGGAAAACACTTGTTCCTGAGGGAAAAATTTGTGGCTTCTATGGAATTCAGTGTTTATTTTGTAAAGGTTGCTAATTGCTTTTTTTAAAGTCATTGAATGCTATTGAAAGACAATGGTTGTTATGAAATTCACCCTTGTTGCTATGGATATTCAATAATTTCTATGGAAGTAAACTCTAGCCTTTGCGATTTCAGAGGCGATAGTATCTGTATACTTGCATGGAAAACCAATTACCAACTTTCTTTAAGGGCGGGCCAATTTTTACTCCAAAAAGATTTAGTAGCGGTCAATCACACGATGTGCTATGCAAATGTTCATAACTTGTAGCCTTGGCGGGTTCAGAGAAAATGTTCAAGTTTTTGCTATATACATATATGGAAACCAATGTTCCGTGGGGCGTGACCAGCTTTTTTTCCAGGTTATAAACTTGGAAAAGGTTCGATGCAATATGTTTGTTTCAGGTTAAATATCTTAATTTATAGTATTTGCTGTTACAGAGGGGAAGAAACCTTAAGTTTTCATAATATACAATAAAATAAATAAATAAAAAAATACAAAACAAAAATAAATAAAAAAAACAAATAAAATAATACCAAAAACTCCGTACAGTGCTTATAATATTTTGTTAAAAGACACAACACAAAAAACCTATGATCCAATGGACGGGCCAATATTCTCTATAGGCTATAATTTGAGTAACTTCTGTAGATTCCCACTTTGTAATTTTTCTTTCTAAATACCTAAGCTATAAGATTTGCACTTTCGGAAAATGGTTTTAAAAACTGCGCTTGTAAATTCCATTTAATATCCATTTATTTAATTTTTCCGTATGTAATAGACTAGAACAATTTGCCATACTTGTTAAAGATTTATGCCAGAGATTTTCTACCAAGTTTATTCAAAATTAGTGTTATGCCTTTACTGGTGAAGATTTCATTTCAATTGTGAACGACAGAACAAGGACAGGACGACGGATTACCTGCTTACTTAAAGTCCACGCTTTCATTGCGTACCAGTAAGGCCCATGATTTAGCCCTCATATTGCTATTATTTTATTTCTCGAAAGCTTTCAATTTTCTGTGCCTCTTTCTGTTTTAGAACGGTGTTTATTTTAAATTGGCTTTTGGGCTATTTAACCAAACATGTATATAATATTGTAGCGAACAAGTTTTGTATGAAAGACACAAAACTGCTGGTAAATCTTACGTTGTACTACATTTATGCAAATGCATGTATTAAGTTTACATTATTCATTTTTGCATCCAATGCTACTTTCTTTCATGTGACAGGGGTTTAAACAAGCTTTAAATCATCAATTAAATCTAAAACACGTGTTTGGTCTTTTTGTAGAGTAGATCTCGTATTCATTTCAGAGGGCAAATGTGCCTTTAAATCATTATTCAAAAATCGTCTTAAATAAATATCAAATGGAATATTTGACAATCGATTCCGAATAATTTAAATAACATGAAATAAGACTAAATAAAAAAATAAAATTCATATAACAATTAATTGAACGAATTTAAACATTAATTTTACCTGATGCCTTGTTATTTGTTTTGCCGCATTCTTCTTTGAAGCTACTGATCTCCTACGCCGGGAATTTATTCTAGAAGACTTGAACCTACTTTGAAATATCCCCTTCTGCATAACCTTTTGTAGCTCCTTGATGTTTTTATCATGATCGGGGACACATTCATTTCATTAATAATAACTGTAACAATGATAATGCCGACACTATTTATTTTATCTATTTTCAATGCTTTCGCTTACAGCTTTTCAGTTTTATTTCAAATCTGTACATGATATACTGCGCAGCTCAAATACAATACGGCAGCTTTATACATAATTTCCAGACGAATGTCTACATTCAGCGAATTTTACCTTTACCTACTACTTTTAAATAAGCGAGCAAACAGCTTTTGGAAGCTCTAATTATCAACATAAGATAATTATTCTCCCAAGAACACCACAATCATTTTCTGTTTCACATATTACGCAGCAGCTTAGAAAGTGCAAGCCGAATGTTTGCAACATATTTACCTTGACCGAATTTTATTACACTGTTTTATATGAAAACCGAGATAACAGTTGAAGTTGCCATATGTATACGAGTATATATGTTACCCGAAAAACGGTCGAGATAAAATCTCTTTTATTTGTTTCATTTTAACAAGATCATTAAAAACCTAGATTAAATTTTATACCCTCAACTTAAATGGCTGCTTAAATCATTTTAAAATAAAGAGGGAGCATAGTTTAACTAGTGGAGAAATTCTTTTAAACTTTGCATGATTAAAGATAATAATAATAATGTATAAAATCTCAGTAAAAATATTATAATTACTTGTATCAAATGAAGGCAAAATGTCATGGTCTTAAGACATTACATTGAAGAGGAATGTAATAATCCTATCTAAACACGTTCAATAGCAACATAGAGACTTTGAATATATTAGACAAAAAAGAAAATAGACAAATCAATCATTTGTAAAGATTAGAGAAAAAGACTCTTTGTAAAGATTAGACAAACATATTATTTGGAAATATCACAAAAAAGAGTCTTTGTAATGACTAGACAAACATGTTATTCGTTAATATAACACAACAAAAGGCTTTGTAAAGACTAGACAACATATTTTTACCAAAGAGTAGACAAAATGATTTTAAATGATAGATAAAAAGTCTTTGTGTAAATATTACTCAAACAGATTGAAACGATTACACCAAAAGACTTAAAAAATATTAGACAAACAGACTCTGTGTAAAGATAAGACAAATGGCTCTTTGTAAAATGAATAGATTATTTGTAAAAATGGTCACATTTCCAAGAGTGACATAGCACGGAAAATAATTAAAACCTTTTTCTCCCTTCTGCGGGATTGAAGTGTGTGAATGTCTATACTTTCCCGCTGGGCCGCAATGAAGTATAAAATGACTTTGGCATATATGCATTCGGTCAGAAGTAGTTATTCTTTTTAAGGAACAAATTATGATACCGACTGGAAGTAATACCTATGCATAAATATTCAATATTAATGTGGTCTAATTTTGTCGTTTAACACATCTGGCTACATTAACAACAAAATGCTGCGATTGACAAAATCTATTTACATTATTCATACACAAGATCAAATATATTTTAAATCATTAAAATTCTTTATGTGAATTAACCTATATCTGAATATATTGACATTTCTTGATAATCATCAATGTTCATGTTTCTAAAGGTAGTGAGAGTAAAGAGAACTTGCATTTTCTACAATCAAAACGAAGTTTGACCTTTTATGAAATCATTGCACGTGATCCATGTGTTCTGACACATGACCAACATATTATTTTCTGACGTTAGACTTCTACGAGTCAAATGGTTTAAAGTAATGCTATATAATCCTAGAAATTTCAATTAAAAACATTTTTTATACAATTCTTTTTTGCATTTAATACTATTTATTCACCTCTTATACATTCCGGTCATCTCTCGTACAATGAAGACACCTCTAATACAATTTATTTACATGTAACACCATTGTCACTTGTTACACAATTCGTCAATTCTCTAATAGAAATAAGTCATTTCAAATACAATCCAGTCCCTACTTATACAATACAGTCACATCTAAATCATTATATTTACCTCTTATACAATTATTTTACTTCTTGTACAAACTATTTACCTTTAATACATTTAAGTCACCTGTAATACATTCATTCACCTCATATACAATTAAACCATCTTCATGTAATGTTTCTTAATACAATTGTGCTTTGACCGCAATATTCTCTTTGTACATGTCTATCTACTTTAAGTGAGTATTCAAGTAAGTATTTTTTATTTCAAAAAAGATAATAATAGATTGTGACGGAACATCAAAATAAAATGTCATTTTAAATTATTTCAACAATCATCATTTTAGAAGTTAACGACGATAATATGAATTTGCATAGACAGCCTGCATAAGTTATTATACGTGCATGTGTTTAAACATGTATCTATACATTAAATCATTTAATGACGATTTATTTTCTCACACATAATATGATATATAATTAATCGGGTGTTATCAAGTATCCTGTAAATGTACATGTAGATCTAAAAAGGTTATCACAAAAATGGTTAGGAATACCCAAAATATCTACAACATCATTTTTATTCAGGTGAAATGTTCTAGACTGTGTTAACGGGATCGCTCCATATTCAAACTTGTCGTCGTGATCATATTGGTCCCAGTGCATATTCAATTTATTGATACCATTGATGTTTAATTCAGCGTTAACCGAATCCACTTTAGCAAAATAGTTCTTTGTTAGCGTTACAGCAAAATAATATAATCCAGGGACTTTACAAGTAAACTCCCCTGTTGATTTGTTGTATGCATTGCCGTAGTTAATGTATACTGTTCTGAACACAAGGGTAGTAGATGATGATGATGAGCTTTTATCTAAATTGTCTGCTGTAAATGCCACGTTTTGTCCTGAAAGAAATAGATTAAATGCAGTAAGACAAAATATTTACTAATATATGTATATATATACATTACCATTTAACAAATATTCTGTGTTAAATTATTTCGTGAAATAAAAGATTGATCGCATAACTAAGGCTGGTTTCCGACTGTAAGGAACGGCATATCACAGCCTTCATACAATATTCAAATCAGACTGATAATTCAAGTG
The DNA here is from genome assembly GCF_026571515.1 of Ruditapes philippinarum. Taxonomy (NCBI): domain Eukaryota; kingdom Metazoa; phylum Mollusca; class Bivalvia; order Venerida; family Veneridae; genus Ruditapes; species Ruditapes philippinarum. The sequence continues at coordinate 24,770 of NW_026859342.1, forward strand.
CAATTTCTATTCATAGTAGAAAGGTAAACCCATTACGTTTGCTACCCTATAAGTACAGGGTTTTGACAACTTAATATCAAGACTGAATGGTGTAAATTATTGAAGTCGTTGAATATAGCGTATGATTGTTAATATATTCAATGATTTAAACACATAATCTACATAATATCAACTACTGTTTTTCTTACATAGAATGGTAGAATTCAACTATCTTTCCTTTTACATAGAATCTGGTCTTTCGAACTGTCTTGATGTAAATCATAAATAAATCACCACTGAACAAAATTCTGTTATCATTTAACCACATTACATATTTGTATAAATTGAATTCTGTTATATTGACATAAAACTATCACTAACATCCGCCCTTAAACTGGATTTCTAAACAAAACAACTATAATTACGCTTCATTCATCGGACAGTTGTCATACATTTTAAAATGTTTTTCGATTGTTTTATCATCAGAACCAAAAGTGCTAAATGAAATTTCATTTTTTCTTAATGTTTAATGCTCTTTTGGGCTGAGATGTTTCTACGAAAACACCATTATTATTTGCATCTGAGAAGCGAAATTCACTACTATTTAGACATGCATAGAAATCGTTACTACTTTACAGAGAACAAATTTTCTAGAATTATATCGGATGTATTCATGTATGAATAGTTTTCGAGGGATTCGGTTGAAATTTGCTCATAGTGATAAATTTGTACGTGTGAATACAATTTCACTTCATTGCAAAGTGGAGTAATTAAATCATATACCTTCACACTGGCGTTTGTTACAAGTTCTTGTCTCGTCGGGAGTTCCGCTACAATATCTTCCTAATAAAGATGGTCTTGGGTTAGAACATGTTCTTAGACGACTTTGAATACCACCTCCACAACTGACACTACATGAACCCCAGTTTTCCCAACTTGACCATTCACCATCTTAAAGGGAAGACACTTTATAATATCCGAGTTGTTATGCCACAAATAATTTTATAAGACTAGTGTATAGTATAGAAAAATTTGTAACGAGCCTTATGCCATTTAGGGACATTGCAAGTTTTTAAAAGTTGTCAAAAGTGAAATTATATTAGATTTTATCACATAATACTATCCAAAATACATGTAGTTAAAATATTATTGTACAAAATGCCTTTAAATAGTACGGATGACATCAAATCGCTTATTCATCAATTGCTGCATAATAATCGTCTGATATAATCGGTTTTCTTTAACTTGCTTAACCCATTATTTCGTTTTCAATACGAATAAGTCAAATGAATATATATGGTTATTTGGAGTGAATATGAAGAAAATATTTTTCGACATGTTGTTATGCGTTTCTTCTGTTTTGTGTAAGGCAAGAACAATGCTAGAAACATAGTTCTTGCATAAAAAAAATGCACACGCATGGTTAAAGGAATAAAGATAAGCATCAGTAAAGACCTCTGGTACCCCTATGTGCATTTTTTCAGGCTCGCACAAGCGGACACCTTCGTAAAACTACTTACGGATAGTTTCACACATAAAAGATTACAAAATCCCTGGCGGGATTCGAACCTACAGTGGTGATCAGTAAGCAGTTTGAAATTAAGACATTAACCATGGATAGATATGCAGGTATCGTTCACACTTTACGTTAAAAGACGGACGAAGGATAACTTGAATTGAAAAAAAAAAAACAACAAAATAGTGTATTACAGGGTTAATCATTAACAGCCATAAATTCCTAAGTAGCTTGCTTCGTGCGAAAAGTGCAACTACACAAGGTACAGCAAATTTTTCATGTTCATAATAGTAATAATTCTGAATATTAGTAAAAAGCGCCAATTAGACGTAAACTTACAATCTAACACCTACATTGCGGCGTGATGGTCTTTCTTTAGGGGTTCTACTTTTCTCTATTTTACACTATCTAAACAATTGTCTTATTTAAAGAAAAACTTACTTCAATTACAACATGTACTAACACTCGGATATAATTAATACTTCTTTTACTGACTTTTAGTGATTTATAGGTCGCAAAATTATATTGAGATAAATATGTTTATCCAATGTGAGTTCCAATTAAATGTGTTGCGTATATTATAAAATCATATTTTGTATTAAATCTGTAATAAAAACGATATTACATTACCGATGGATCTGCGGAATATTTTACAGAGAGTAATTCAAAATAAGACTAATATAAAATTTGATAACAATATATCAATTCTTTTAAGAATTTATAAACCAATTGCTTTATCATTTACAATGAAATTTTGTTAAACAACCCAAACAATCTTGAACGAGATAACCGCTATCTGTATAAAAGGTCTGATAACATCGATTATAAATACCTTTTTTATTTGCTTCAGACAATTTTTCCGTCAGATGATTCAAAGCCTCGGTTATGATGTTAATTTCTTCATACATTGTTTTGTTGATGTTCACCGTAACTACTTTCATCGCTCCAATAGACTTGTCACATCCTTTAACAAACGTTTCATTATATTTGTCCATTAAGCTTTCTGTTTCCGTCCTTATTTCACTAACAGAATTGTTGATGTTTTTCACGACAGTTTTCAATACCGACTCAAACTTTTTCCGGCTTCTTTTCTCCGAGGATAATGTTTTATTTACAATCGTTTCCAGCACATATTCTTTGGAATCATGCTTCTTCAAATCTTGAACTTGAAGAGAAAGTGACGAAAGTTTCGCTTCAATTAGCTTTAAAAGTCTTGATTGTATAGTTGCTTTATTAACGTCTGTACTGTTAACCCTTGTCACTTCAGCTTCTAATGTGTCAATAGTATTGCTTTTAGTAGTTGAAAGCCCGTCGGATTCTGGCAAACAAAATACCATTTTTTATTATCCGCATACTTGCTTCTTAACTCGGATAACTATCCTATGTTCGGCATAATATTAATTATATCGTTTAGAGGACAATATTCGTTCATGTATCACTAACCTGACTAAAAAGCTATAGAATTAATGATAAGTTGATTTTTTCAGAAAAGCAGATATTTGGAAAAAGTCAAAATACAAAAATGCATCTGAATAACACACAGATAAAACGTTAGAGTTTGCTGTTGAAAGTTAATTGCTGATATGGAAATCACTGGTTGATATGGATGTCACTGATTGCTATATAATATCTTATTTATAGCCTTTACAAAGGATAAGAAACTTTACAATTTCAAGTAAAAAATACCATACCCTCCGGAGAACAAATCATAGTTTTCACAATATACAGTTCGAAAAACCCACGATCTCAGGATCAATTTTATTCACAGACTATAATTTTAATAACCTTTGAAGAAAGCGCCTAACCAGTAAGTCTTAATGAATACATAAACTCTAGGAATTGCGCTTAGGGAGAGTGTTTAAAAAAAACTGCACATATAAATTTAATTTCTAACTGCTGTTACTGACGTCTGCGCCGAAGCGCGACGCCCCTTATGAAATTAAATCAGATTTTGTGAAAGGGCGGCAGCAATTTCTCGGACCATTTCGTCGGTCATAATAGCCGATCATCCCGATTGGTATGAGGGTATTTGATTATCAAAAATGAAATGTCGAGAACAATAATAGCGAACTGGAGAACTTCGCAATGTCTGTCAATTAATCGCGCTCTTCGGGGTTTTTATTTATCATTTTGTAGTACACACAGAGGGTAATTGTGTATTACTGTACCTATAAATAGAATGATGACCTTAACATTGTGAAAGTCCGAATTTATTAATAGAAGTAGTTCTAGTTTAACGAAACGGTAATTCGTGTCGAGCTATGGTTATAAACAACGAACTGGAGAATTTTGCAGGAGATGAAATATGAAAAATGAAACATATTCAAACAACTAATTGCACTTTAGATATTATAGACCTGCATATTTTGGATACTATCGTTAATATTGATTGAATTTCAAGTGCCTGTGGAAAAAATAATATTCTAATTACGCCTACCAAAGTTCATGATGAACATTGTCTTTCGTCCGCCAATTTATTAATATCATACAATTCTGGTCAAAACCAAATTACCATTGAAAAGTTTATAAGAATATCTGGTCATCAGATGTCTACTTGTTCATCTTCACTTGCAGCATTTCTTGCATGGACGCCCTTTGATGCTTTGCATCAATGCTTTTCTTGTCTATAAATATAGTGGACCGAAACCATTGGATTAAAACTTGATAGAGCTTTATACAAAATATTTTTCTGTCAAGTTTAACAATAATTGCGTTGTGGCTACAGAGGAGATGTTATTTGAATGAATTGTGAAGAACAACGGTCGGACGACGAATAGCCAACGTTACTCAAAACTAAATCAATGTTGTCATTGCATGACAGGTAGGCAAGGAGGTTAAAGGCTCATAATGAAACCGCCATAATACTGCTAATTTACTTTTCGAAAGCTTTTCTCGTTTGGTGCCTTTTTCAGTTGCATATACGATACCTTTTTGCCATTTACCTAATCTCACTAGAATTCACCTTGTTTTGTTTTAACCATATGTTATACTTTAGTTAAATTATTCTGTATCAAACACACAATTTGTTAACCACTTTATAAAATTTATGTTTACTTCATTCATGAAAGCTTTAAATTTAAATGAATATCAAATGTTATTTTTTGTACCAAGGTACAAATCTTTACAATATTACTTAAAACATTGACCAGTTTGTAGAAGAAAAGTCGTTTTAATTTTTGATGCTTCATATGCCTTTAACTTAACTATTTTCTTTGACCTATCTCAACTGGAATATTTACCAATAATAAATTAATTACTCACCTTTATTCGATGCCTTGTTATTTGTTCCAGTCCAATGCCTCTTTGATGCTTCTATATTCCGAAGACGGGAATTCATTCTTGATATTTCCAACTTATTTTGAAAAATCTCCTTCTGCATAGATTCTTGTAGCTCCTTTATTGTTTTACAATCACAGTCAGTGTCACAATTCATTTCATCAACAATAATTGCAACCATGACAATGACAAGTTTTATTTTATCCATTTTTGAATGCTTCCGTCTCAGGTATTAAGTCTTTTTTCAATTGCTGCAAATTATATATTGCGTAGCAAAGAAATAAAACTCCAGCTTTATAATACTAAAAGATCCAGACAGATGTCTGCATTCAAACGAAGCTTACCTTCACCTACTTTTATATAAGCGTACAAATAGCTGTGGAAGAACTTATACATCAGAACACTATTAGAAAATAATAGCTTCTATGAAAATAACTTTTTCCCAGATGCTGCAATATCTTCTGGGAAAGTGCCAAACATTTACGATAAGATACTAGTAATTAAAATGAAGGTATAAATAAACCAGATAAAAAACAATATCATGTTAGGTCCATTTCATTCAGATATCTTTAAAATATTTAAATACAGATTCATACAATCTTGTGTCATTTGAGATCACTTTCAATTTTCCCTCACTTCCGTTTATTGAAACAAATAATAACAATATGTTTAACACAAATAAAAAACAGAATTATACATCTATTTTATTGTTCATAACTGCATAAAAACATGTGAGTGGAAATGCAAGGCGGTGTTGTTTCTGGCTGCAAGTTTACCCATTACATGTATGCATTCATAGTAATTTCCTTGTCTCTTTAAACATTTATATTACGTCATAAAATGATAATATTCAATGTCCTTTTCAAAAACTTATTATCAAATTAATTGCTCTAATACATAAAATATACTCACGAGAAAATTTGATATACAAACAAATCGTTAAACAGAAAGCTACCAGGTCTGAAACAGAAAATAAGTAAAATTGTAATTCTGACACTATCGGAAATTTTTCTATATGAACAAAGAAGGCTCGAAGCGTGCATTATTCTACAACAATGCACTCGCCGTTCTTATTATCTCCCTGTGTATTTTCACATTGAGGGCGCCATTGTGTTTGAAAAATCTGATAAATAAAAAACAATTTTTTGTCGAATTTTGTTGTGAAGACTAGAATGAAAGAAAATTGTCTAACTAAGAAAATGAATCCGAACACCAATATCTTTAATTCAGTCGTAAACACTGTACAGACGTTTAAAGTGTTGTTTACGTGACGTCACAATGTAGCGCCAAACAGCACGTGCAAAACAATCAAATCAAGTACGCTATTTTAATGTCGCAAACGAGTTAAGTTTTACATTTATTTCACTTTTAATAATTTGTATTTCGCTTGAAAAATTATTGAGTGACATAAAATAAACAAACTAAGTTTAATCAACGTTTTCAAAATTCGTTATTCTCAAAATGTTTCTACACACGGTAGATTTAACGACACTTTTTATAAGCCTTTACACGAACGTTTCTATTGGAAACTCTGAGGTGAAAACACATTAAACCAACAAACATAAAGTCCAACTTTATAATAATAATTATATTTTTTTCTTGACGTGTAAGAATGGAAATAGATATTAATTCATCGTGCATTATTGTATAATAATGCACGTTTTTCGTTCAAATGCTTTGTAAATAATCACTCAGGCCTATCGGCCTTCGTGATTATATTACTACGCATTTGAACTCAAACCGTGCATTATTCTATTGGACTTTATGTTTGGTGGTTAAATTTGTTTTCGCCTCAGAGTTTCCAATAGAAACGTTCTTTAAAGGCTGTTCCAGTGGGTTGAAAAAAACTGTCGTTAAAACTACCGTGTGTAGAAACATTTTGAGAATAACGAATTTTGAAAACGTTGATAAATCTTTGTTTGTTTATTTTATTTTACTCTATAATTTTTCAAGCGAAATACAAATTATTAAAAGTGAAATAAGAGTAAAACTTAACTCGTTTGCGACATTAAAATAGCGTACTTGATTTGATTGTTGTGCACGTGCTGTTTGGCGCTACATTGTGATGTCACGTAAACAACACTTTAAACGTCTGTACAGCGTTAACGACTGAATTAAAGATATTGGCGTTCGGATTAATTTTCTTAGTTAGACCATTTTCTTTCATTCTAGATAGTTTTCACAGCAAAATTCGACACAAAAATGTTTTGATTTATCATATTTTTCAAACAAAATGGCGCCCTCAATGTGAAAATACACAGGGAGATGATAAGAACGGCGAGTGCATTGTTGTAGAATAATGTACGCTTCAGGCCTTCTTTGTTTATATAGAAAAATTTCCGATAGTGTTAGAATTATTGTTATGTCATGCGCTTGCTGATACTTTATTGTTTGCATTATGTGCAGGTTAGTGTTTATTAGCTAACAATTACAAAATTCAAATTGGACACCGTTCGAACAATTAATTTGGTAAACACTAACTAAATTAGTGTTTGAAATTATCTTTAATATGAAAAAGGCAAAGCCTCAAAGCGAGCTCGATTTTCTTTTACCGTAAGATAGTTTAAAATAACCGTTCATTTTTATGTTACAATTTCCGTTTTAAAATTGTCATTCGGTATTTTATTCACTGCTTCCGTTTATTCTGGTTCCTTCTTTCCATTATGGTTCCTATATAACAAACTCCTCACAAACATACAACAAAATGGGTGCTATCATTGTATCAAACAAGTGTAATTGCATATCTATTGGTAAATTAAGTATCCTAGATTTCCTAATTACAGAAAACGTGGCTTTACGGGCTTGATCAATAAGGAATGTTTTAGTTCTGCTGAATTTACCATTAAATGAAAATTGGACACCTAAATATGAGAAATGCTCAACAATTTCAAGGACAGTCCACTCATAGTGAAAGTTAGGCATATTACGCAAACCTCTCTTGGTTTTCCAAAATATAACAAGATATGTTTGTAAAACATGTATGCCCCCTATCAGCAGCCAATTATTCATGTGATAAGGTAATTATGCATGACTTTTGACCCAGTGATCAAACAATTAATAAGGGTTATCAAGTATCTACTGGTCATGACCTTGACCTTTGACCCCTTGACCCAAAACTCAATAGGGTCATCTGCTGGTCAAGACCAATCATCATACAAAGTTTGAAGTTCCTAGGCCTAAGCGTTTTTAGTAAATTGATCAGAAACCGTTTTTACCTACAAGGTCAATGTGACCTTGACCTTTGACCCCTTGACCCCAAAATCAATAGGGGTCATTTGCTGGTCATGACTAATCACCATGCCAAGTTTGAAGTTCCTAGGCCTAAGGGTTCTTTTAATATTAATCCGAAACCGTTTTAACATACAAGGTCAATGTGACCTTGACCTTTGACCCCAAAATCAATAGGGGTCATCTGCTGGTCATGACCAATCACTATGCCAAGTTTGAAGTTCCTAGGCCGAAGTGTTCTTTATTTATTGATCAAAAACCGTTTTTACTTACAAGGTCAATGTGACCTTGACCTTTGACCCCTTGATCCCAAAATCAATAGGGGTAATGTGCTGGTCATGAAAAATCACCATACCAAGTTTGAAGTTCCTAGGCCTAAGTGTTCTTAAGTTATTGATCAGAAACTGTTTTTACTTACAAGGTCAATGTGACCTTGACCTTTGACCCCTTGACCTAAAAATCAATAGGGGTCATCTGCTGGTCACCACCAATCATCATACAAAGTGTGAAGTTCCTAGGCCTAAGCGTTTTTAGTTAATTGATCGGAAACGGTTTTTACCTACAAGGTCAATGTTACATGACCTTTGACCCCTTGACCCCCAAAACAATAGGTCATCTGCTGGTCATGACCAATCACCATACCAAGTTTGAAGTTCCTAGGCCTAAGGGTTCTTAAGTTATTGATCGGAAAGCATTTTTACCTACAAGGTCAATGTGACCTTGCCCTTTGACCCCTTAACCCCAACATCAATAGGTGTCATCTGCTGGTCATGACCAATCACCATACCACGTTTGAAGTTCCTAGGCCTAAGGATATTTTAGTTATTGATCGGAAACTGTTTTTACCTAAGAGGTCAAAGTGACCTTGACCTTTGACCCCTTGACCCCAAAATCAATAGGGGTCATCTACTGATCATGACCAATCACCATACCAAGTTTGAAGTTCCTAGGCCTAAGGGTTCTTTAGTTATTGATCGGAAACTGTTTTTACCTAAGAGGTCAATGTGACCTTGACCTTTGACCCCTTGACCCCAAAATCAATAGGGGTCATCTACTGATCATGACCAATCACCATATCAAGTTTGAAGTCCCTAGGCCTAAGGGTTCTTTCGTTATTGATCGGAAACAGTTTTTACCTACAAGGTCAATGTGACCTTGACCTTTGACCCCTAACCCCAAAATCAAAAGGGGTCATCTGCTGGTCATAACCAATCACCATACCAAGTTTGAAGTTCCTAGGCCTAAGGGTGCTTTTGTTATTGATCGGAAACCGTTTTTACCCAAGAGGTCAATGTGACCTTGACCTTTGACCCCTTGACCCCAAAATCAATAGGGGTCATCTACTAATCATGACCAATCACCATACCAAGTTTGAAGTTCCTAGGCCTTAAGGTTCTTTACTTATTGATCGGAAATTGTTTTTGCTTACAAGGTCAATGTGACCTTGACCTTTGACCCCTTGACCCCAAAATCAATAGGGGTCATCTACTGATCATGATTAATCACCATACCAAGTTTGAAGTTCCTAGGCCTTATGGTTCTTTAGTTACTGATCGGAAACCGTTTTTGCTTACAAGGTCAATGTAACCTTGACCTTTGACCCCTTGACCCCAAAATCAATAGGGGTCATCTACTTGTCATGACCAATCACCATACCAAGTTTGAAGTTCCTAGGCCTAAGGGTTCTTTAGTTATCACTCGGAAACCATTTGGTCTACGGACCGACGGACCGACGGACCGACAGACCGACGGACCGACGGACCGACAAGTGCAAAGCAATATACCCCCTTTTCTTCGAAATGGGGGCATAATTACTTTGATTTTATTTGTATTTACTTCAAGATTCCAAAGCTTGCAGTAGTCAGACATAGCGTTTAATGCTAACTGAAGCTGCTGAGAGCTCTCTGACAATATTACAGTGTCATCTGCATACAATAGTAAATACAGTTTAAGATAAACTTCCATTTTATCATCACTTAACATATCATTAATATGTTCTTTTTGAAACTGCAAACCTTCATATTTATCAGACATAAAATTAGTTAGATCATTCAAGAAAAGAGAAAACAATATTGGAGATAAGTTTTCACCTTGTCTTACTCCAGTATGACTAGTGAAAAAATCTGAAATTGTATTATTCGAACTAATACATGACTTAGCTTTGTCATACATATTGTGTATTATTTTAAAGCATTTCCCATCAATATTGTAACTTAATAATTTATGCCACATGGCAGTGCGATTTACAGAATCAAAGGCCTTGCGATAATCTACAAATGCACAATACGATATTTTTCCATGTGCTAGATATACGTCCACTAGAAGTTTTAATGAAAATATGTGATCAACAGTACTATAATGCTTCCTGAAACCTGCTTGTTCTTCACATAGAATGTTGTTTGATTCCAAGAAGTCATTTAATCTGTTATTAAGTACCGAAGTGAAAAGTTTTCCAAAGCAACTGAGTATTGTTATGCCCCTGTATTTATCCGGATCATTAACATCCCCTTTATTTTTATACAATGGTAAGATAACTCCCTTGCTCCACACATCCGGAAAGATACCAGAGTCTAATATAATGTTAAAAAATATCTTAAGTACAGCCAGCAGATTATCAGGAGCATTTTTGAGATACTCATTAATAATATTGTCAAATATAGATGGACTTTTATTATTCTTAAGCGCCTTTATAGCCTTATCTATTTCTTGCTCAGTAAATTGCGAATTCAGTGCCTCATTAAACATTGGTAAGTTGTTAACATTAAAATTATCTACGTCATTTTCATTTCTTAAAATATCTGCATTTAAATTACTGAAATGCTCATGGAAAACCTCATTAGTTATTTTATTTATTATCACTTTTTATCAGAAGAATATTTATTTAATAAACTCCAATAAGATTTAGGATCACTATGCTTTAGTCCTCTCAGTTTTTTTTATGACATTGTCATTGAAACTGTGAGATTGCCTATATAAGTGCGCAGGACACCAGTCTTCGCTTCCGTTTTCAATCAGAGTACATCGGCTTTTATCGTTATCTTGTAATTCGAAAAGTTGCGATGTGCCCAATTCGGTACTTCGGACGAAAGTTTTAAAAAACATCACTTAGCAGGTACTCGCGTTACCGTAAAGCTCGCTTTGCGAGCAGGCCCTCGGGCCAGCTTGTCGAGCTCGCTATGAACAGTCAATTTACAAGACTTATTTATACTTAGCCGATTCACGACAATAAATGTGCTACAATTCATTTCAAAACCTGCAACTTTATTGGACAAAACCATTTTCAAACGAGCAGAGATAATAAGGTGATATCGACTTAAAAAGTTATAAACTTTTAATCAGTTAATAGATATCGAATGTTTTACAAAATACTTTTGCGCATGGTAAATTTACAGGCGAAGGTGTTGTTAAGAGGCGTGACATTTAATCAATGATTTTATATTTTAGATCCTTGAAGATCGTCAGCACGACATTATTGTTATGTTTACATTTTATATGGTATTTTTAGTTTTCTTCTATTTTGTCTTTTGACGTCTAATATTCAAATCTCTAGCATGCCTATCAAAATTCACGATGAACAGTGTCTTTCGTCCGCCCATTCATAAATGATATACAATACTGGTTAAAACCAATTAACCATTGAAAAGTTTATAAGAATATCTGGTCATCAGATGTCTACTAGTTCATCTTCACTTGCTGCATTTCTTGCTTGGACGCCCTTTGATGCTTTGCATCAATGCTTTTCTTGTTATTTATGTATTACGGACGTATAAAAAATCATGGAGATATTTAAAGGCCAAAGAAATATTTGGCACGCTTAAAAATTTTACAAATACACTGGGAATCGTTTTTTAATGAATGACTGAGGTAACAAAACACGCAGGAATTAACATCAGCAGTGAAGGTCGAATGCAAATAATAATAATAGCCCCTAACAAACGTCAAGTATTATAGAAGAGAGAGAAAAGAGAAAAAAATATATTTGTAACGTTTATGTAAGAACAGAGTGATGAATGCTGATGATGAATGTAGTTTTTTGACCATTTGACATTAGAAGTTACAAAATGTACTCAGAATTGCATTTATTCATTGTCAACATTTTGTCTTTGAAAGATAGAAATAATTTCACATATATTTTTGTCTTCTCTGTGTACGATCAGTACTTCATAGACAATAACCGAGCGGTACACAATTTTCAAAACATAAACGTGATGGAAACAATGATACCAAAGGACTAGAAAAATATAACAACACTGAAGTGAAGAACGTGGCAACTTTTTACAGCTGCCACACGTACTTGACACCTTCTGTTGTGAAGAAGAAAAATCTGGAAACAAAGTGATCCCTTAGAAGCATTTATGACAACACAATTACAGGAAAATAGCAGATTCGGTTTGAATGAGTCTGTACATGAGGGATAATGAATTAATGCAACCTCCCTCAGTTGTTTACAAGTACAAAAGGTATAAATTTTGCACCCAGAACGTCTAGGACACATGTGGCAACACATATATAAATGCAAATATAAATTTATACATAATTTGGTTATTTTAAGTAAATAAACAAGGGTACAATATTAAGGGTACAAAATTCCCTATGGATTTGGAATTTACATGACAAAAAGTCCTACTATTTTTCACACTGGGCTCATTTAGTTCAAACACAGTGATAAGAATTATACGATGGCTGATTGATAATTCGCGGAATTATCCTCTAAAAACCAAATTACTTTATTGAATTCCATGAAAACTCGAAAAGAGGTAAACCAAAATGTTTGCAACTACATTTCTATATTGCCGAATATATATTAACATTTTCCTACGCATACACCGTGTCCATAGCAACCACTGTCCTGTGACTTGAAGCACGCTGTATGTTAAAGTATAAATGTCACTGTGGGAAGAAAATTTAAGCAAATTTGGTCCTCACGCGTGTAACGTTAGTATGATGTTTTGACGCAATTTTCTGTAAATGATAAAATTAAAAGACGCCGTGTAGAACGGTTGTTTCGCGGCAGCGTAAACCTCGATGTCTACCAAACGGCGAACAGACGACATTGAATTACACGCTGTCATCAAGTTTTTTGTGGGACTGAAACTTTCACCGACCGAACTCTTAAAAAGATAGAAAATTTGGAAACATGGTTGAAAGACATTTGTGTATAAATGGCATGAGCGGTTTAGAGAAGAAAGAACATCCTTGTTTGATGACAAAAAACACAGCTTTAGTGAAGAACTACTGGACGTTGACAGGCGTGTTACGTTGCGGTGCAAAATAAAGACCGTTTAAAGTGAAATAAGAATCAATTTCATTGACGCGCCTATATTCAGCGTGCCTTTACACTATGTTTATATAATGCTAATGACGTCATGTCAAAATATATGGACGGCTGTCCAATACAATATTTACGGAGTCGCAAAATCGGCACGGGTGTATGATAAATATTGTTATTTAAGTAGTAGATATAAGCCGAAAACTGTACAATATGTAAAATATTAAATTTCATGAGGCGCGTAGCGCCGAAGGGAATTCAATATTTTACATATTGGTCAGTTTGAGGCTTATATTTACTTAAATTACTTCTTTTAAAACAAAGGTTTTAATTACTAATGAAAAGTATTTGAAACAATAATTCGGTTGATAAATAGTAAGTGCATGATATTAAATAAATCACTTATTTTCCTTCATTAAACCCCATAAGTAACCTCTTGATAATGTAAGATGTTTTCTGCATGGATTTTTCGTGATTAGAAAACTGACCAGTGTATCCTAATACATGTATGAAAATTAATACACCTTGGTCTACACAGTTTACATGTGATACCACCTAAAGATTTAAACAGTAGATATAATTTTAAATATGGAGTATAAAAAAGGACAATACAGCCAAGTCAAATAGCAACGGGTCAAATTTTAGATGATGCACTTGCATTAGAGGATAGTTATCCAAATTATGAATTAAAATCAACATTATTTTCGGATATAGCTGATGACACTGCCGATGAAATGCTTGTTCAAGCTTCGCAAATGGCGGAGAATCGCTATGCTGAGGAATTATTATTGTGTGATGGAGATGATGAGGAATTATAACAAGCCTCCCAGAATTTCGAGAATGCGCCCAAATCGCAAAATTCAGACAGATTCCCCGAGCCATTGGAGTATTGCCAACTTACAGAAATGGTTAAAAAGAGTGTACCAGAAAACACCAGAAACAAATCAAAATGGGCATTTAATGTATTCGAACAATAGAAAAAGAATAGAAACACTTATGGAAATACAGAAAACGATACCATAATTGGTGATATTTTGACAATGTCAAACCAGCAGGTAGACATGGTTCTGTCATTTTTTATAGCCGAGGTGAGGAATAAACAAGGAAAAGAATATTGCCCTAAGACAATATACGAGCTTGTCATAGCACTCCAGCACTACCTTAGATCTAATGACAGGCAGGTAAACCTTCTAGAAAGTAGCGATTTTGTAAAAATGAGGTCGGTCTTAGATTCAAGAATGAAAGATCTCTCAAGGCAAGGATGGGGGCTTAATAAAAAGCAAACTTTAATTATAAATGCAGAACAGGAGGATACACTGTGGGGAAAACGACTCCTTGGAAACGATACACCTCAGAAACTTTTGGATACCATGGTCTTTTACATGGGTTTGAACTTTGCATTAAGAGCTGGCATGGAGCATAGGAATCTGAGGATCGGACCTTTGACTCAGATTAAACTTCATACCACCCCAACTGGACGTCGTTATTTGGAATACACAGAGGATGTTTCGAAAACTTATGCTGGTGGGCTGTACAAAAAGAATGTGTCACCAAAAGTTACACGGGCATACGAGAACGATAACCAACCAGGGAGGTGTCTTGTGAATCTTTACTTGGACTATATGAGCAAACGGTAAGTAATTTAATTCATTACAGTGCTCAAAAACGCGATTCTTTTGGTAAACAACGTGAATAAAACCTAATTACGCAATTGAAGATAAAACGTAAAACGCCTGTTATTATAAAAAGAAAAAAAGAACAATATTGAATTCGCATTTAACAGTTTAAGCTGCACGCACCTATATGACAGAAGTTATTTTTAAAAAGTCAATTTCTGAAAAAAGGAGAGAGATTTAACATGAATACAAATAAACAATTCATACTTTAAAGCTTTAAGTTAAAAAATGAACGCCAGCGTAAGAAAACGACCATTAAGCACTGTTAAGGTCATTTTACAAATGACGTCAAAAGACAATAACGTTGCCATTGACGTTAAAAATAAAAAAAAGTGAATTACCCTTGAAATGTTACAGGTAAATATGAATATGTATCAATAAGACAATTTTAAAAGATTTTTTTTATTTATTTCATTTGCTGTAGAATTGAACTTCTTAAAAGAAATCAATTAAAAAAAGTGACATTAAGGGGTATTTGCTAAAATATGCCTTACTGATTAACCTATTAAATTTGATAAAAACATTTATGATATATTGTTTTAAAACCTCATAACAATTGAGGGATCATTTGGTGTGCTGCTTAAATTTCTTTTACATAAATGAGCCGTGTCACGACAAAACCAACATAATGGGTTTGCGCCCAGCATGGGTCCACGCTGTCTGATCAGGGTCCACGCTGTTTGCTATCAGTTTCTCTACTTGTAATAAGGTTTGTAAGCGAACAGCATGGATCCAGATCAGACTGCGCGGATGCGCAAGCTGGTCTGGATACATGCTGGTCGCAAACCCATTATGTTGGTTTTGTCGTGACACGGCTCAAATCATATCAATACTATCTTAAGGAGTTTGTTATGAATCCTTGCTATGAAAAATTCAAGAAACGAAATAAGAATTAAATTAAGTTACGTGTAGTTATTTTTCTTTTTCTTTCCATTTTAGACCAGAAAATGGAAAGTGTGATGCGTTTTACTTGCGTCCTAGCAAGTCTGGTAATGG
This sequence comes from Ruditapes philippinarum, assembly GCF_026571515.1. Lineage (NCBI taxonomy): Eukaryota > Metazoa > Mollusca > Bivalvia > Venerida > Veneridae > Ruditapes > Ruditapes philippinarum. The sequence continues at coordinate 40,710 of NW_026859342.1, forward strand.
TCCTGTTAGAGGAAAATGTTTGATGATGCCCCTGTTGGAATACATAGTTTACAGCGTACTATTGGTCGACTATGTAATGATGCTGGTTTGATGGTTTCTACACAAACCATTCACTTCGTGCAACTGCAGCCACGCGCTTGTTCTCTGCTGGAGTTGATAACAGTTGATATGGGAGAAGACAGGACATAGGTCTGACGCTATAAGAGGTTACAAGCGTACTTCGGAACAACAACAAGAGCTTGTTAGCAAAATTGTTCAAAGTGCCAAACGTCAAAAAGTTGATAATAGTTTAAAAAATGACAAAAGTTGTGAATTTTCTTTCGAAGGCAACGGCATGAAATTCAATTTCAAATTCTGACTATTGGTACTTATGTGATTTTTTTCTTGCGTTAAAGCGAGTTGTCTTATAAATGGAAAATTGCTTGTGAAATTCGTTCATGTGTTTTTTTTGTTACAATTCAATAACAAACAACAACAAAATATGATAAACAAGATCAACAAGGAAAGGCGGCGTTCAATGAACGCAACCCCCATATGACCCAGCAACAAGAACCAATGGCAAGGAGCCCAGGCGGACCCCAAACATAAAAAGGACAGGGCAACGACACGTTAATCATTAAATGATAAATAATTTGTAACTGATTAGGAATTCAAAGAAAATAATAATAGGCCCACAAAGGGGAAGGGGACAGGAGACCGGGGGAAGGGGGGGGGGTTAATCAAAGAAATAAAAACTAGAGGCAATGGGGAAGATACTAACCGTAGACGAGAAAACAACAAGGGACACAAGCAAAAGTGTCATAAAAACAATATGAAACAACATAGACATACATCTGAGGAACACAGTGGGGCGCCGCCTTGGAACGGTCAGCAGCATAATAATGACTGCTGGGGAGTTTAAACCGGTTAATGGTGCACCAAACCTCGCTCTTAGCCCCACGATGTTCCTATAAACGAGACAGTGTAAATAAAATGAATCCCCGCCAAGTGAAATTCTAACAGTTTTCATGGTTACAAAAGGTTAAATAAGTAAAACACTAAAATGATCATGTAGAAACATATAAAAGTAAACCCAATGACCATAACAAAAGTACTCAATGTCCTAAAGGAGGACAGAGCAACAAGAAAATCACCTACAAGGGCCCGACGAAGCAAGGCAGAAGACGAACATTAAGACAATTCAGTCCCAAAAGGGCTTTACGAACTATCCATCATAGAGTCTCCCACTTGGTCCGTCAGATGCAATCAAAAGAGGAAAGCGTAGTGTCCAACTGTAAAAGGGTTGAACACTAAACATGCAGTATGTCTTAAAATAGTAGGGTGTCATAACCTCTTTTAATAAAACGTTTAATGATTTTAGTAAAAACAGCAGAAAAATTACCATGACCCCCAAAATCTTACGAAGTTTGTAAACCACATCGCCATAAAAACCAGGCTGGCTAATCCCTTGTCGCAGAAGAGTTTTTTAAATCACTATTGAATTTAGAAATAAATCAAAGTTACGATTGTAAAATTTAGTAAAAAATTTCCGTAATTTATGATAGCGGTAGCCGCCCTGTTTTAGAAGCTTGCTGGTAATAAAAAATATTCCGCTCGTTGAAATCCTTAACGTTTGCTACAAGCTCTAGCGAATCTAACTAACTGAGAAACCATAAACCCCGTAAGATGTTGCATGGGGTACGTCTCCATCCCAAATGTGGATAATTAACTATACAAAAGTCAAAAGTCATCTCTTTTATCATAAATTTTCGTGTGAATAGAATTGTTGTTGATAGTTTATATGAAGATCCAAAAATGATGTACTAAAATTTCAAGAGTTCGTTTTATTAAGTTGTAGTTCATGCGGATAAATGTCAGACACCATTTGATCAAAATAAGGATTATCTAAAATTAAAAATATCATCAAGGTATCTGGAAGTATTATTAAATGCGACTATAACATCTTGTTGTTTCTCTTCAGAGAGACTCAACATAAAAAGTCTCTTTTCATAGCAGTACAAAAAACAAATCGGCGACCAGGGGTGCACAAGTTTAGTACCCATTGGAATTCCTATGAATCTGTTTAAATAGGGTATTACCA